>NC_080475.1:11287917-11510417 GCF_030265055.1 Doryrhamphus excisus | reverse complement strand
AATGCCTGACAACGGAGAAACAACATTACGGATGTGTCTGTGTGTTTGCAGGACGAGGCTCAGTATGTGTGTGTGGTGGACATCGAGGGTGTCCAAGTCAACCTAACAGCAGATGTCCAGAAAACACAGGACAACACACACACCTTCACCTGCAGCCCCCATCGGGTAACACACACATACATCAAATATATATTTTTACATCAGCTAGGGAAACTCACTGTGAAAAACTTTTCAGAAATCTGAAGATATTTAGAGGTGGCCCTCGTGTATTGAGGATATGAAAAATATGCACGTTCTAGTGCAATCAGTTTATTCTATGCCAGCAGGGGGAAAAGAGTAAAAATTCTTTGGGCACCGGAGGTTCGATGTGACTGAAAAAATAAGCAAAAATGCTCATTTTGGCATTTGACTTTGTAAGGTGTGGTCAATATTCAGTATTCTTGTCATTGCAACTATCATTTTTATGATAGTAAAGTAAAGTTAAGTAAAGTAAACTTTAAATGTTTTTAACGTTAAAATAAAATAAAATAAAAAAGGCGGAAGTGAACAAAAGTAAAGTAAAGTAGAGTAAAGTAAAAAAAGTAAAGTTTAAATGTTTTTAACGTTAAAATAAAATAAAATGAAATCAGAAAGGCAGAAGTGAACAAAAGTAAAGTAAAGTAAAGTAAAAAAGTAAAGTTTAAATGTTTTAAACGTTAAAATAAAATAAAATAAAATCAGAAAGGCAGAAGTGAACAAAAGTAACAATTAAGTAACAAGTAACTAATGTAATGCAATGTAATGTAAAGTAAAGTAACTATTTTATTTAAAAAAAATATTTAAATATTTTAAATATTAAATATTTTATTTCTTAAAAATATTTATTTATTTTTATAAAATAAAATAAAATACAAATTTTTTGGTTTTGGGTAGGATTCAATAAGCTTTGCTTCTTCCTACTCCTTTTGGACAAATGGAACTGTGAACTGATTATATGATGCATTCAATTGTAACCTGATGCATGTTCAAATGAAATATTACCATTGCCATATAAATGACAGAGATTAAGCAGGCGGTGTGATGTACACAAACACACTGACACGTTGTCAATACTTGCTATAGTTTGACTATGCTGCCAGTCAACTGGTTTATTCAGCGGCCATCTTCCTGAGGACAGGAACCAGACGCATCGACGCTTTACCTGGTCTTCAGTGTAAGTGCATCACCTGTGTGTGTGTTTGTGTGTTTGTGTGTTTGTGTGTTTGTGTGTATGTGTGCGCACGTGCTAATGTGTTACTTGTGCTCTCCAGTGCAACTGTACAACTGCTCAGTCGGCCAATCGGATTGTTCCCAGTGCTGGGTGGTCCCTAAGGAGTACGGCTGTGTGTGGTGCACAGGAAGCACCGCCCCCAGCTGTGTCTACAACCAAACCTGCAACGGCATCCCCTCAGAAACATGCCCACCACCGCAGATCACGCAGGTGACCGATCTACCTATTACACTCATCACTCTAGTTGCTATGGAAACAGTCAAAGTGTCCATCCATAGGTGCACCCACTGTCTGGTCCTCTGGAGGGCGGAATGTTGGTGACAATTAGTGGCTCCAACCTGGGAATGAGCTACCATGATGTTGTGGGCGGTGTTACAGTGGCAGGTGTGGACTGCCCTCTCCAACCTGAAGAGTACAAAATATCCACCAGGTACACACACACAAACACACACAGTTATTAGATGTGTGTTTGCAACAGTTTTTTCTGATTGTGTGCGTGTCCCTGCAGGGTCGTGTGTATGCTGCAGGCCAGCCAGAAGCAGAGAGCAGGGCCTGTCCTCGTTACCACGGGAAAAGGTCCACCAGGAAAATCCGCCATGAACTTCAACTATCAGGTGAGAAGTTTGGTTTTTGTGTCCTTCTCGAAAGAAAGTCTTGACAACGTTGTTGTCTTCAGGACCCACGTATCCTGGGTCTACTTCCTGATAAAGGTCCGCTTTCTGGAGGGACCAGGTTGACGATCAAAGGACGGCAGCTGTTGACGGGCCAGACGTCCCACCTGAACGCATTCCTCGGAACACAACACTGCTACATGTGTGTGGTACTCTCACTTCCTGGTCCTACTAAATAGTCCTATCCCTGGTTGTGTTCTACCCCTACTTTTGAGTTGGTTTACTATATCGTACTACTTTAATTACCAATTATATTACTTTATTCTCTATAAAAACTGCACTTTAGATGTCTGACATGATTTTGTGTGGTCTTGTGTGTCATCAGTGTGGAGGAGGTCAGCGACAGCCAGCTGGTTTGTCTGACTCTTGCCAGAAATCAAACCGGCAAGGTTCCAATTCGGGTTTTGTTCAGTAAGGCAGAGCGTTCCATTCCCAATGTGACATTCCGATACGTGGATGACCCTGTCATCATGGACGCCATGCCGACGGAGAGCTTCTATGCGTAAGGGGATCCTCACATCAGCCATGGATTCATCTGTGACATGTGACCTGATTGGTGCCGGATTTCTGTTCTCAGAGGGGGGCGGGTCATTTTGGTGAGTGGCAGAAATCTTGATGTGGTGCAGGAGCCAATCATGTCCGTGTGGGTGGAGCCTGTGGACGTCCAGAGAGTGAAACGTAGAAAACGACTGGCTCTTTTCAACGCCAGACAGCAGGCAGTCGTGAACACCATGGACACGGTGAGCAAGACGAACCGGCCAATCAGATAAGAGCTTACACATCTGTCTCACTCTCTTGTCTGTCTCTCAGGTCTCCGAGCGCTGCTCTGTACTGTCTTCCTCTCAGATGACCTGCCCGACTCCTTCCGTCCCCGCAGATGTGAAAGTGAAGGGCGTCTGGTTCCAAATGGACAACGTGCGAATCCATTACGAGAGCATCAAGGTACTGGTTCTATCCCATCAGCTGTTACAGAGAATCAAGTCTGTCTTCCTCTCAGGGCAAGAGCTTCACCTACCATCCAAATCCTCGGCTCTTCCCTCTCAATCGGGAAGCTCCAGATGCTCCATATTACTTCAAAGCCGGCGGCGTGCTCGCTGTGGAGGTTAAGTGACATCTCATAAAATTACCTTAAAAGTCTCGAAATTACCTGGCCTAAAATGTACCTCCATGTTGTCGCTGGTAATGTCCACCAGGGAGAAGACCTGACACGTGCAATGTCCAGACAAGAAGTGACAGTTCTGCTGGGAGACCAGGAATGTGAGGTGAAGACATTGGACAGCACACACCTGTACTGCGAGCCTCCTGAGGTGCAGCCAATGAGCGTGGACGACAGCAGCAGGTTGCCTCGTCTCCAGGTGAGTCTTAACGAACGTAGCAGCGTTAAAACCTCTTATCACATACTACAGTATTAATTGGCCCTGTACCCTAGAAACCGCCCATGAATGATACGGGAAAAAGGCCGAAATGATACTGTGTCAATGCCCAGGGCAGTGATACTGATAAAATATAGAGTTTAACCATGTCCAGTATCAGCCCCCGTAGCTGTCCACTCAGAGCGCGCTGCTCTGGTATCGTGCCCGTGAAACAACCAATCAGAGAACAGCACACGAGTGCTTAGTGTCTAGTGCAGGGGTGACCGGGGGGGGGCAGACTCTATAGTATTTTACAAGTAATAGTCCATTTTTACAAGTAAAAGTGTCATACAATCTGCTATATGTGCACTTTGAGATCATTTATTTGATGTAAAGTGCATTATAAATTACATTTATTATTATTATTAGGTTAGCGCGCAGACCTCACAGCGAGGTGACCAGGGTTCAATTCCACCCTCGGCCATCTCTGTGTGGAGGGTCCTCCGGTTTCCTCCCACATTCCAAAAACATGCTAGGTTAATTGGCCACTCCAAATTGTCCATAGGTATGAATGTGAGTGTGAATGGTTGTTTGTGTATATGTGCCGAAGAGCTGTCTTCGGGTGAGAGGTGGGGTACACCCTGGACTGGTCGCTAGCCACTCACAGGGCACATATAGACAAACAATTTTTGGAGCCCAGTGAGGATAAGCGGTAGAAAATGAATGAATGAATTTTGTAAACAACAGACCACATCAAATAACGAAATTGATAAAACAGCCACTTCCACCATCAAAAGGTTGGCTCAAGCCGTGATGCCAGGTTGTATGTTGAGTTTAAATGAAATACTTTGGAAAGAACAGGCGGGCCGTATTCAAACACTTGGCGGGCCGGATGTGGCCCCCTGGGCCGTAGTTTGCCCACCCCTGGTCTAGTGCTTCTCCAGTCACCAAAAAACCCCAAAAACTTGATGAATGGAACTTTAATTGTCAGACATTGATAAGATAAGACTGTTGATAAAATATTATTGTTGAAATATTTTTGCAATTATTGTTTTTACACTGTTTAGATATAATACATGTAATAAACTGAACATTTTCTGGAAACAAAATGGTCTTTTGATTAAATAGTACGTGATAATAAGCTCATGATTAAATATTAATATATCTTTGTCTGTCCCAGGTACTGATGGGATACTTGCAGGTAGACTTGGGAATGGTTCAGTACGACAGCGACCTTCTGCTGCTTCCCATTCCATTGGGTGCTCAGATCGGTTTGGGGGCGGGAGCGGCTGTCATACTCCTTTCCGTACTCGTCGTCATACTCATGTACAGGTGAGCAGACACACAATAACATGCAGGAAGTGTCGGAAAAGATGTCATCTGATGATGTTTGTGATGTAGGAGGAAGAGCAAGCAAGCCCTCAGAGACTACAAGAAGGTTCTGGTGCAGTTGGAAACGTTGGAGATCAACGTGGGCGATCAGTGTCGCAAAGAGTTCACTGGTAAGGACAAACTTTCGTTGTGTGAAAATTTGGGCTATTTTTGTTCTTTCCCATGTAGATCTAATGACGGAGATGATGGACCTGAGCAGCGACGTAGGAGGACCAGGTCTTCCCCTTCTGGACTATCGCACATACGCAGAGAGAGTGTTCTTCCCAGGCCACCAGGCAGCCCCTCTCAGCCGACACCTGGACCTACCGGAGTTCAGGAGACACACGGTGGAACAGGGTCTCCAGCAGCTGAACAACCTGCTCAACAACAGGCTCTTCCTAACCAGGGTGGGTGTGGCCGTGGGCGGGGTAAAAGGCAGCATCTGACGACTAACTTGCTAACTTCCACTTCCTGTCTTTTTCTCAGTTTATCCACACGCTGGAGGCTCAGCAGGGCTTCTCACAGCGCGACCGCGGTTACGTAGCCAGTCTGCTGACCATGGCGCTACACGACAAGCTGGAGTACTTCACCGAAGTCATGAAAAGTTTACTGCAGGATCTGGTTCAGCAGTACGTTGTCAAGAACCCCAAACTCATGCTAAGAAGGTACGCAGAACCAAAGATATGTGATTTGGAACATTATATTATATTGTCCCAAACCAAACAAGTCCTTTTTGACGCAGGAAAATCACTCACGTTTGAATCTTATTCCACTTTCTGGTATTTTTGTTTACACGCCTGACTGGCGGCATCTAGTAGCACGTTTTTGTCGGGGCAAGCTACGAGACATCATCATCAAAACCTACCTTTTGAAGAGTCACTTAACAATGTTACTCTCTTGTTATCATCGATAATACGCATAGATTGTGTACGTGTGTACAGCTTTAAACAGTGACGCTATCAACAGGTCGCTGACCATTCCGTCATTCATTTTCTACCGCTTATCCTCACGAGGGTCGCGGGGGGTGCTGGAGCCTATCCCAGCTGTCTTTGGGCGAGAGGCAGGGTACACTCACAAGGCACATATAGACAAACAACCATTCACATTCATACCTATGGACAATTTGTCAACAATTTCCCCCTCCCTTCTCATGCAATGGACTATTCCATGTTAAATCGCATGTCTGGAAGACGGGAACGAGAGTAAAATTGTTGGCGCACCGCACGAGTGGAGTGCCAACAAGTACACACCCACTCAACAACAGCGGGCTGTGGGATAGGTGCAGATTCTGGAAAATCTAGAAAGCTTTCTGTGTGTGTGTGTGGCAACACCTGTAACATTCATTCAGTTTCTACCGATTATCCTCACGAGGGTAGCGGGGGTGCTGGAGTCGAGAGGTGGGGTACACCCTGGACTGGTGGCCAGCCAATCCCAGGGCACATATAGACAAACAACCATTCACACTCACATTCATACCTATGGACAATTTGGAGTCGCCAATTAACCTAGCATGTTTTTGGAATGTGGGAAGAAACCGGAGTACCCGGAAAAAACCCACACGTGCAAAAATGAGAACATGCAAACTCCATACAGAGATGGCTGAAGGTTGGAATTGAACCGTGGTCTCCTAGCTGTGAGGTCTGCGCGCTAACCACTTGACCACCGTGCAGGTAGCTGACCAGCTGATATGTATATTCAAACATGATACACCTGTATTGAAGGACAAATGAGCACACTGAATGGAGATCTGCTTTGCAAAGAAACCCACCCTTGCAGCCCACCACCACCGCTTCAAAAAAAAAGAATCCTAAGGGAAACCATGTGACCTGACCAGTTTCAGCTTGTTTGTCCTGACCTCTGTCCCCCACTATTATTACTATTATTTCAGGACAGAGACGGTTGTTGAGAAGATGTTGACCAACTGGATGTCCATATGTCTCTACTCCTTCCTCAAGGTGAACGTCTATTTCTTATTATCTGATATCTTGTCTGTCCTAACCACAGTGACAATACATTTGCCTTGTTACCTTGTATTTGTGTATGAAGTACATGCAGCCTTAACTGAGTTTGGGTATATAATCCTCCATCTTGGCAGTCAAATGAATTAATTCGTTGAGCAGAGCATTAAAATATATTAAATGTTTCTGATTTTTTGCTCGCTAGTACTAGCAAAAAAAAAAGATTTATAATACAGTTTAATTGACAAATATTAATATTTATTTTGTTATTATTTTTTTTTATTTTTAACCACTTTGTGTGTCTGTTCTATTGTGTAGGAGGTGGCAGGGGAGCCCCTCTACATGCTCTACCGGGCCATCAAGTACCAGGTGGACAAAGGTCCAGTGGACGCAGTGACAGGAAAAGCTAAGAGGACACTCAATGACAGCCACCTTCTTCGTGAGGACATCGACTACTGTGCTGTGGTAACCGTGGCGACACACAACATACAGGATGAGAGTGCACGGTGTGTGTTATTAAGTGTACATGTGTGTGTGTGTGTGTTCAGACTCTAACAGTGCTGGTGAAGAATGGTGCTGAAGTTCAACCTTGTCCCGTCAAAGTGCTCGACACGGACACCATCACACAGGTACCTGTCTGTCTCGTCCTCACCTGTCTTGTCCTCACATGTCTAACTGCGTGATGTGTACAGGTGAAGGACAAGATCCTGGACCAGGTCTACAGAGGAGCTGCTTTCTCTCAAAGACCAGCAGCTGACAGCTTGGATTTAGGTAAGCGGGCCTTCTCACCTGAGTGTCATAGCTGTGATTGACAGCCGGACTTCTGACTGTGGCTTGATCGGCAGAGTGGCGTTCTGGTCAGGCGGGTCACCTGACGTTGTCGGATGATGATGTCACAGCCGTGGTTCAAGGTCGCTGGAAAAGACTGAACACGCTGCAGCACTACAAGGTAGAACCTCCATCATGGTGGACCTCTGAATGCTGGCCCCGGTTCTCCTGACCTTGTCTCCTGCATCTTCAGGTTCCAGATGGAGCTACGGTTGCTCTGGTTCCACGGTCTCAGAGTTCCAGTGGCACTCGTGTAAACCAGGTGTTTCAGACTGGAGAAAGTACGAGCCTTGCCTACCTTTTTAGAACCTGTGAGAAGTAGAAGCATAAAAAAACAGCTTCTTGTCGCCGTAGAAACGCCGATGCTGGAGAGTGAAGAAGAAGAGGGGCTTCGACTGTGGCATCTGGTGAAAAGCAGTGAAGATCCCGAAATTCCCAAACACAGGAAGAGCAGTATGAGGGAGAGAGAGAGAGCAAAGGCTATACCTGAGATTTACCTGACCAGACTGCTGTCCATGAAGGTAACATAACATGCTAACATAACATTGTTGGGTTGGGTCTTCTGTACCGCTTATCCTCATGCTGGAGCCTATCCCAGCTGTCTTTGGACGAGTGGTGGGGTACATCCTTGTGGGGTACACCGTGGACTGGTGGCCAGCCAATCACAGGGCTCATATAGACAAACAACCATTCACACTCACATTCATACCTATGGACAATTAGCCAATTAACCTAGCATGTTTTTGGAATGTGGGATGAAACACGGGAATCGAACCCGGGTCTCTTAGCTGTGTGGCCTGTGCATTAACCACTCTAACACTGTGCAGCCCTTCAGGGTTAATTGAAATGCTTTAATGTCAAGAGATTGACATAAGCCATTTTATTTTTTGCCTAAGTCGACATTTTGGATTTGATTGATTGATTGATTGATTGGTCAAACATGACGAAGGCCAGGTCCAGTCCAAGTAATTTTTATTGAAAATATAACCTACGGCAGAAGATATAAATGTTATGAAATGGCTCTATCGTCTGGTGGGCAGACTGGACATCGACATTTCAAGAAGACTTAATTGACCAGACTGTGCTTGAAGGCATCACTCATCACTATCAAATATATCCTGTATTGATGACCAACGTGTCCATCCGTCTACCTGAAGGGAACACTCCAGAAGTTTGTGGACGACGTCTTTGTGGCCATCCTGAGCACCAAGCGTCCTCCTCCCATCGCAGTCAGGTTTTTCTTTGACTTCCTGGACGACATGGCGGAGAAACACGGTATCGATGATCCAGAGACTGTTCACATCTGGAAGACAAACAGGTGAGACAGTGACCAGGTCCACTGTTGCCAACCTTTCAGTATATCGCTATAAGTGGCTCGCATCTAATTTGCATGTGCTTTCACTTTTGAGTCCCCAAATGCCAAAAAAACTTCCTAATATACATGTGTACGTGTCTCTAACATGTCTGTGTGTCCTCCTGTGCCAGTTTGCCTCTCAGGTTCTGGGTCAACATCCTGAAGAACCCTCAGTTCGTTTTGGACGTCCAGGTCACGGACAGCATTGACGCTGTCCTGTCCGTCATCGCTCAGACATTCATTGACTCGTGCACCACATCAGAGCACAAAGTGGGACGGGTGTGTCTCTCGCCTCTACATTTACATCTTACATGTGTGTGTGTGTGTGTGACAGAGAGAGTCATGTGACCCATGCGACTGCTTTCTGTCCTATCAGGACTCTCCAGTCAACAAGCTGCTCTATGCCAGAGAAATCCCTCGCTACAAACAGTTGGTGGAGAGGTGAGTTACCATGGAAACGTGTCCCCTGTTGTAAAGTTAAGCATTTGCGAGATGTCCACTGCAGCACAGTTACTATGGAGACACACTATCTCATATCATGCAGTTACCCTGGAAACATGCATCCTTATCACACAAGACGTGTTGTGTGTGTGTGTGTGTGTGTGTGTGTGTGTGTGTGTGTGTGTGTGTGTGTGTGTGTGTGTGTGCAGGTACTACAGTGACATCCACAGTGCTGCATCTGGATGCTACCAGGAGATGAACTCCACTCTGACTGAACTTTCTGGGGTTAGTGCAACTCAACTATGACAATGTTGTATTAGAACTATTTTGTGACGAATGTGACATAACGTTCTGGAACTAGAATATTCTGACTTTGACTGGCTGGGTGTACCTGAACGTGTTGTTTTGAGGAGAACTAGGGACATGTTTGTGAGTTGGAGATACATACTATATACCGTATTTTCCTGACTATAAGTCGCACTTTTTTTTATAGGTTGTCTGTTCCTGCGACATAAATGACAAAAGTGTTTATGTTACATAAACACTTGACACCTTTTCTGTTTATGTTTATTTTTTGTATAGCTGAATTGTGTTAGCATATCTTACACCTATTCAGCCTGTTCTCTATTCTTTCATTATTGTTAGAACTTGGCTTCCAAGATGACGTAATGTCTGTTTTGGTAGTAGTAGTTTGTAAAACAAAAAATGCGAATTATACTCCAGTGTGACTTATGTATGTTTTTTTTCTACCTAATTAGGATTTTTTTGGCCTTGTGCAACTTATCCTCTGGAGCGACTTATGTATGTTTTTTTTCTACCTAATTATGCATTTTTGGCCTTGTGCGACTTATCCTCTGGAGCGACTTATGTATGTTTTTTTTTACCTAATTATGCATTTTTGGCCTTGTGCGACTTATACTCCTAAGCGACTTATGTATGTTTTTTTCTACCTAATTATGCATTTTTGGCCTTGTGCGACTTATACTCCAGAGCGACTTATGTATGTTTTTTTTCTACCTAATTATGCATTTTTGGCCTTGTGCGACTTATACTCCTAAGCGACTTATGTATGTTTTTTTTTCTACCTAATTATGCATTTTTGGCCTTGTGCGACTAAAACTCCAGAGCGACTTATGTATGTTTTTTTTCTACCTAATTATGCATTTTTGGCCTTGTGCGACTTCTAGTCCAGAAAATACGGTATATATGATGTTGGAATTGCACAGTTTAGAATAAAGTTATAAAAGGGCGTCCAGATCAGATATGATGCACACGTGATAAAGGAATAGTTCTAGAGTCGCCTTGATGCACCAACTCTCCGCTGCATCTGGCTTCTCGCACGGCATGCTGGGTAACCCTGCTGACGCACATGAAATCAGGTGCTCCTCTCACTTTTAAAACTGATGTAGACTATTTTGTCTGTCTGCACAGAGCTTTGCTTCCGAGATGAACAGTCTTGTTGCACTTCATGAACTCTACAAGTACATCAATAAATACTATGACCAGGTAACACACACGCATGTACATACGCACACATCTGCACACACACTGACTTATTGTGTCTGTCTCACAGGTCATCATGTCACTGGAGGAGGATAATTCCGGTCAGAAGATGCAGTTAGCCTATCGACTGCAGCAGGTTGCCGCCCTGGTAGAGAACAAGGTCACGGACCTCTGATGACCTGCGACCTTCATCATATGGAAACTCAAGGGGAACACTTCCATCAGGGGCTCTGAGAGACACTGGAAACACAGCACTGTGCGTGTGTGTATGTGTGTGTGTGTGTGTGGATGAAGGCAAAGGTCCACTATGACAATCTAAATTGCACTACAGTCCTCATCACAAAGCACAAGTGGTCACATGTTGATGACATCAGACATGCTGTCATCAATCCTTCAATTATCTTCAAACCAGCACGACTTGATTGATAACACTGTCAGGGATTGGAACCATCTTTTCTGTCTGATCCAATTTCCTGACCTTTTCACTCAAAATGTCTCCTGGTCCAGGATTGGAGAAGTTACCATGGAAACATTTTAGTGCTATTTAGTGCATTTGGTTCTGTTTGCATTGAGATTTGTTTTATGTATGATTGACACATGTCGGGCCACCTCCAGTCAGCTGTGTGTGTGTATATGTGTGTGTTACTAACTTATTGAGTGTACATACTGTAAGCCCTATTTAAAGTTATTTATCCCAGCTGTGCCTTCACTCTTGCAGCTAGGTGGCGCTGTGTGAGCTGACAGCAGCTTGATGTTTAAACAGCAGGGAAAACAAGAGTGACAACACAACTCAGAGGCTGCGTTGTTATAAGAGAGCTAACGTCACGACAAACAGAGCTAACATTCGCCTGGTGACAGAATGTAGAGGCCATTGTCATTACGCAATACGTACCTGAAACGCAAACGCTTCTACGCATGTGCAGAAGGCATCTCCATCCGCTAGGCCTATTTTTTTCTGCAGTCACGTTAGACATGTGTAATCTATACCGTCTGTTTATATTTTTTTGTGTTATGACAGTAATATATGTCACCCCCCTCAAAATTTTTTTTTTTATAACATAATCTATCTGTACATAATCTATGTACAGATGGATGGTATTTCTAGCTATGGTAAACCTAGCTAAATCATCTCGATTAATTCATAATTGCAATATTAGACTATTTGAATATAAACATTATTAAGACAAAGTCTTTAATTAGAGTCACTTAAAAATAACCCCCAATCTATTACATATGTAAAGTATGGTTATTGACCATTTATGTTCATACGTTTAAAAAAAAACTACCACAGCACGTGACGTGAAGCTATGACAGATATTTTGCGCATGCGCAGAACCAATCACGTTTCCAGCACGGATTGCGTGACAACACGAGCACATATTTGTTAGCCAGCTAACATGACAAGTGTTAGCTTGGATGAGACTATGCTAGCTACAAAGATGTTTTTATGGGTTTTAAATGTGTAATACAACTAAAACAGTTCCATCTGTTTGCATGTTAGCAATGCAAATGTCATTCACTAATGGCATGCTATAATCTCGCTGTTTTAGCTGTGTGATGCTTACAAAGCACATCCAGCACTATATGCTAGCTATTTGAACTACTTTGCTAACGTAACACGCATGTTGTTTTGTTATCATCAACCAGCTGGCATGACTGAAGCCAAAACGATCTACACAATGGAGATGACAGCAGGAAAAAAAAGCAATAATAATCACCACACGGCTGTTTTTCATGATAGTGTTTCCCAGCTGACTTCACCGGTGTTTATTAATGTACATATTCTTATTATGATGCATCCTTTTATGAATAAACAGCTCATATGATAAAAGATAAAACATTTAAATGGACAGTCCAAACTATCTAACAGAAGGTTCCTTCTTCTGCGATGTTGCTCTTCCTTCCAGACTTTTTCTGTTTTTGCCTGCTTTGTCTTTGTGGACTTCTTGTTATAGATTTTGCATGCATGTGAAGATGATGAAGAATTATGGTGCTTCTTCCAAGATATTTTGGTCAGAAAGATGATGATAATGATGATGATGTGTAACAGGAGTTTTGACCTTTGACACTGCTGATCTTTGTACAGTTTTTTGAATGAAATGATTGTCTTTGTTACTTTTTCTACAAGGGACAAAAAAAAGAAATGCAGGATTAGTGTCATCTTTTCTACTGATTTTGAGAATGTGATGTAAATAATGAGAACGCTGAGGATGATGACTGATGTTTTTTTTAAAGAAAGGCCAAACACTTTGTAACATGACAAAAAAAATAAAGTATAATTTTTAACATTTCTCTCTGCTCACCTCTATCATTAATTTATAATTTACTTTCAAAGATATGTAAATAATAACATGGAATCCAATTCAGAATGTTAAAATATAAAGTTGTAATTGTTTAATGATTTTTTTTTTTCTATAGCCGGGTGTTGTTGTCCAGTGCGCATGCTCAGACCATGGTGTCAGGTGTCAGCAGCTGTTGGAGGTTTGAAGGCTCTCTGCTTGCATCGAGACAGCAAGAACACTTCGCCAAGAATAACCTGAAAGCGCCCGTTCCTGATCCGGTTCGGACCGAACTGGACCGCGGAC
The DNA here is from genome assembly GCF_030265055.1 of Doryrhamphus excisus. NCBI lineage: Eukaryota > Metazoa > Chordata > Actinopteri > Syngnathiformes > Syngnathidae > Doryrhamphus > Doryrhamphus excisus. The sequence continues at coordinate 11,497,105 of NC_080475.1, read as the reverse complement.
AGAAGCGTTGTTCTCCCGCTGCCCTGCGACCTAACGAATATAAGGATCTGACAGAGCTAACGGAGGCTAAAGGCTAGCTCTTAGAGGACCACCTTCCCAGCCGGGACAGTCCTCGCTGACCCGGTTCGGTTTGAGTTCTGAGAGCCAGTATGCTGATAGGTAAGGTACCACAGACCCGAGTCCATGTCTCTGGACCGGTGGTTTCAATTTTGAGTGGTTAATATCTCAACAAGCTAAGCTAGCAGGTGTTAGCTAACCACATTAGTGGCAGTATACTGTAGTACCAGCCTGTGACAGCCGCCGAATTACGTTCACAAAAGGAAACAATTCCACTTTAATGGAACAATAATCTGCCTGGCACTTTAATTTTGTAATTATTCATGGTTAAGGTTGTTCCTCGGAATAATTAGAATGCAAAGTGCCCCGTGGTGCGTTCAGGAGGCGTGCACATCACTGGTTGCTGTCATGCTAAGTGACTCAATGGCCGTTATATCCTCTCTATTATTAACTTAACCTTTATAGACAAACATAAAACATAAAAATACTCGTAAAATATGTCTAAAAGAACATTTGTTAATGTTGGATGTGGTGCTAGTTTGCAAATACGAGCATGTGTTTACACTTCTTAAATGCTGCTTATGTCTTCTTACAGCTGCAGTCGGGACTGGACGCGCAAGCCCCGCCTCCAGCGGCAAAAAGCACAGGCGGCGAGGCAAAAAGCACCGCAGAGTCCGGACTAACGAGACCTGGTGAGCGTGACACGTGGATGCTAAATTTAGGTCTTTTAGGAACGAGATCTGCTGCTTGTGGCTGACTTTTTTTTTTGCTGAAACATGGTTCCCTTCTCTGCTTTTAGAGCTCTCTCTGACACACACACACACACACACATACACACACTTCACTTGTCACTGCATGTCACTCTAGCTAGGCTAACTGTTCTGCCTCATGGCAGTCTTTGTGTTAAGCCATCTTGTCCAGCTGACCACAGCCAGTCATGTCCATTAATAGCAGCACACACTGAGTTATGATACCACAACACACACGCATGTACACAGTCTATTTCCATGCATTTCCAGCACCCTTCAACAATGTCACTGAGTCATCGCAGCCCTGCGTGGGCGTGTGTGTGTGTGTTTGTGTGTCAGCTGAGTTTACAGTTCGTTAAAGATGATGTGTGGGCAAACTTTGTCTTGAAGGCTACATTCAGTTAAAAAAAGTGTCATACAATCTGATATATGTGCGTCATCAAATACCCAAATTTAATTTGACAGTTCCGGATTTGACTGTGCGGTGATCGAGTGGTTAGCGGGCAGACCTCACAGCAAGGAGACTAGGGGTTCAATTCCACCCTCGGCCATCTCTGTGTGGAGTTTGCATGTTCTCCACGTGAATGCGTGGATTTCCAAAAATAATAAGAAAACATTCCAAAACATGCTAGCTTCATTGTCCATAGGTATGAATGTGAGTGTGAATGGTTGTTTGTCTATATGTGCCCTGTGATTGGCTGGCGACCAGTCCATGGTGTACCCCGCCTGTCGCCCATCCTTGTGAGGAAAAGCGGTAGAAAATGAATGAATGAGTTTCGGATTTGACCCCTCAGGTTTGAATTTGACGCATGTCTTTTACATCAAAATAAAATAAGTTATGCACAAATATAACACCACATATTATTTCCTATTTACGACCTTTTGTACGCTACACTCCTCCATGCATTTCCACTTCCTGCTTGCTGTGGAGTGCTTTAATACGTGAGAAAGAGAGACGCTTCTGTTCGGCTGTTCAATACTGGACAGAACATGATCTCTCTTATTGTGCACTTACATCAATACCTCTTTTTGACTAAAAAAATGTATATAAATGTATAGTTTCTTGTTCTAAAGGTACCTTTGTTTGGACAAATATATAACTGTGACAAGAAAAGTAGACTGTCCTAAAGGCATAGTGATAACACCGCTGAAAATATCAATTAGTTTCACTGCTGTGGTTAATTGGAGTGTTTGAGATAGATGCTTTGATGACACCGAATCTCCTTTTTTTCTTCTCCCTTGTAGTTCTAATGACCTCTGTGACCTTCAGAATCTGAACCCTAATGACGGACACCCACCCCAGACACCGGACTACCCTCCAGTCAACCCCTCACTGCCACAAAATACTTGCAAAACAGCCCCACCCTCAGGAAATGGATATCATGACGCCACAGTCACGGTGGATACTTGTCCCCAAGACGGAGACCCGCAGGAACCATGTACCCTGATTGATCCCTCCACTCCAGATATCCAACATAGGCATTTAACTGCCCTCTGTTGTCCTAAAGAAGTCACACTCAATGCCATCCTACCGCCTCTTATTATTCCTCTGACTGTGCCACACACCAGCCAATCACATCCAGCCTCTACTCAGGTCCTCACACCTCCTATCTTATCTGAGAGCCTCGCCCAAAACAAATCTCAGGGCCCTGTCCGCACCAAATCACCTCCTACTACAACTGAGGGGTACGCCCTCAGCCGGTCACTTCCTGTTACATCTCAGAGCCCCGCCCACAGCCAATCACCTGCTATAGCAACCCGATACCACGCTCATAGCCAATCACCTCCCACTACATCAGAACCCTCCACCTACGGACGATCACCTCCCGTCACATCAGAGGGCTCCGCCCACAGACTATCACCTCCCGTCACATCAGAGGGCTCCGCCCACAGACGATCACCTCCCGTCACATCCGAGGCCTCCGCCCACAGACGATCACCTCCTGTCACATCAGAGGGCTCCGCCCACAGCCATTTAGTTCCCGCCACACCAGAGGCGTCCGTTCACTGCCAATCACCTCCCGTCACATCAGAGGGCTCCGCCCACAGCCAATCACCTCCTATTCAATCTCTGAGCCCTGTCCATGGCCAATCACTTCCTGTCAAGTGTCCGTGCCCCGCCTACACTAAATCACCTCCTACCACCACAGAGGGCCCCGCCCACATCCTTTCGCCTCCTGTCGTATTTCTTAGCCCTGGCCATAGCCAATCACTTCCTGTTACATCTCTGAGCCCCACCCAAAGCCCTAGCCACTCCCCCTTAGCTCTAAACCACAAAATGCACGATTTCAGCACATTGACACATTTGACATTTGAGAACTCGAACCACTTTCTTTCTGGATCGACTACAGCCACACCTCACATCAGCACACATGTCTCGAAAGCCACGCCTACTCCTTTAGTCTCCTCCCACTCGGACCCCTTCCTACTCACCTCTGTAACCTTCACCTCCAGCATGTCACCTCAACTTTACTCCCCCCTGTGCTCCTCGTCTTCCTCCTTCGTCACTTCCTTTGACTCTGCACCACACACTGTTGCAAATTCTGTGATGTCATCACCGCCTAATTACACAGCCACTCCCCCCGTCCCTCCCGTGAGCCCACCTCCTGCGGAGCTGACCCTGCCCCCTGCTCAGCTTCTGGGTTCCGATGATGAGGAGCAGGAGGACCCGTCGGATTACTGCAAAGGTGACTTTAGTCTCGTTATGGAGGATGCTTTACCTCTGAAGTGTGACTTTGTGTGACTGTTTGTCTTTGGGTTCCAGGCGGTTACTACCCGGTCAAGATCGGGGATCTGTTCAACGGGAGGTACCACGTGGTCCGCAAACTCGGCTGGGGACATTTCTCAACCGTCTGGCTTTGTTGGGACCTGCAGTAAGACTTGAAATACTTCTTGTTGTTGACCCGATTCCTTCGTGTCTGACGACCGTGTGTCTGCTCGTGTGTTCAGGAAGAAGCGTTTTGTGGCCTTGAAGGTCGTGAAGAGCGCGCCGCATTACACAGAGACGGCGCTGGACGAGATCAAACTGCTCAGATGTGTGAGTGTAAAGCCTCAGACATCTGATACCGAGTTCGTTATCCAGGCGCACACCGACGTGGTCTGTGGTTATATGAATAGTATCTTTATGCGTCCAGGTCCGGGACAGTGACCCCTCTGACCCCCACAGAGAGACTATTGTTCAACTGATTGACGACTTCAAGATCTCTGGAATCAACGGAGTCCGTATCCTGCATAGTGTGGGCGTGTGCTGGTCTTGGTTGTCCACCCAAGTGTTATTTTCCTCAGCCTGTCTCAGATGTGTGTATGGTTCTGGAGGTTTTGGGTCATCAGCTGTTAAAATGGATCATTAAGTCAAACTACATGGGCCTTCCTCTGGTCTGTGTCAAGAGCATCATTAGACAGGTACCACACACGCACGCACACGCATGATGTTATGTTACATGTATGTAAGCGTCTCTGCGTTTGCAGGTGCTACAGGGTCTGGACTACCTGCACACAAAGTGTAAGATCATACACACAGACATCAAACCAGAGAACATCTTGCTGGATGTAGACGAGGTCTACATCAGGAGGCTGGCAGCAGAGGCCACTATCTGGCAGAGAGCTGGAGCCCCGCCCCCTTCTGGCTCATCAGGTGAGTGGAGGCCGCTGATTGGTTCTTCTTTTCATCCGTCATGTCGTGCCTGACTATGTGGGATTCAAAATATGAGCATTAAGCTTTTATTTCATCCTCTTATTCTGTCCCTCCGAACCTGGTCTTTGGTCTCCGGACCGTGTTTTTCTGTGTCTGACCTGTTGTCTTTACTTTTTCTTCAGCACTTCCTGTTTCCTGTTTCTCATGTTCTGTCTCTCTCTTCATCTCTTGGTGTGTGTCTCTAGTTAGCACAGCTCCCAGGGATGTGCAGGTAAGTGTCCAGGTGTGACACCTGCTGCTGCTGCTGTGCTCTTATTGGTCACTCAGCTTCAGCTCTTGTCTGTCAGGTGATTGAACCTGCTGTTTGACCATTGTATGGAAGTCAATGCAACAGCCTGTTTGTTGTTGCATGTCAGCACAAAACCACCACCATCCCTTCCCTCCCTCCCTTATCACCCAACCCCACAACTCACAGAATGAGCGGGAGGTGTGTGTGCGTGTGCGTGTGCGTTCAGTCGTGTTGTAGTCATTATTTTTGTCATTTATCTTTTTGTTTGTGTGTGTAGATTGGTAAAATGTCTAAGAACAGGAAGAAAAAGATCAAGAGAAAAGCAAAGCGACAACAGAAGCTGTTAGAGGAGAGACTGGTGGACATACAGGTACTGCAATAACGTTTACCATTATGTCATTATAACAATATTCTCGGAGTACCTATACAGTATTTCATTCATTCATTCATTCATTTTCTATCGCTTATCCTCACGAGGGTCGCGGGGGATGCTGGAGCCTATCCCAGCTGTCTTTGGGTGAGAGGCGGGGTACAGCCAATCACAGGGCACATATAGACAAACAACCATTCACACTCACATTCATACCTATGGACAATTTGGAGTCGCTAATTAACCTAGCATGTTTTTGGAATGTGGGAGGAAACCGGTGTATGCGGAGAAAACACAGGCATGAACAAGCGTAGAATCGAACCCATATGACATATACTGTACTTTTTAATGGAACTCGGCCCATACCGATTGGTGGCCAAAAATGTACTTTTTGTTCCTTTTTGATCAAAATATGTCCAGTATGTTTTCATTCCTTCTTTCTTTCATTCATTCATTCATTCATTCATTTTCTGCCGCTTATCCTCACGAGGATCGCAGGGTTGCTAGAGCCTATCCCAGCTGTCTTTTGGCGAGAGGCGGGGTACACCCTGGACTGGTGGCCAGCCAATCACAGGGCACATATAGACAAACAACCATTCACACTCACATTCATACCTATGGACAATTTGGAGTCGCCAATTAACCTAGCATGTTTTTGGAATGTGGGAGGAAACCCACGCATGCACAGGGAGAACATGTAAACTCCACAGAGGGTGGAATTGAACTCTGGTCTCCTAGCTGTGAGGTCTGCGCTAACCACTCGTCCACCGTGCAGCCTTTGCAGTATTGCTATTGCCCCAAATTACTATCAATGATGACAATGACGATTAACGTTTTTGTTTGTGTTCAGAGGATGGAAGAGGAAGACGGTGTTGACACACACACTAACTGTAAGTACACACCATATAACCACACACGTAAAAACACACACCGGCGAATAGAAATTGTGTTCATTTTTCAGGCCCTGCGGTCATCAACGGCAACACTTCCTGCAACACAGCAAATAACAAAGTGAGCCCGGAGTCATCTTCTTCCTGGTTGGAGGACAAGTACAACGGCCACGGCACTGGGCGGTTCTCCAGCCCTGCGTCTGGCCTCTCTGGGGTCTCCAGCTCGGTGATATCAGCCACATCAGAATCCACTCTATCCACACAGTCAGGATACTCCAGTGGACAAGATGGTAAGAAGAAGACACCAAAATGTACTCTTAGATCAGAAGTGTACTTTACAGTAACGTTTACTGTGTGTGTGGATGCAGTATTCAGTGCGTCAGACTTCGTGCTCAGTCCTCTGGACCCTCACAATGCTGACAAGTTGCGAGTGAAGATTGCCGATTTGGGAAATGCGTGCTGGGTGGTGAGATACTTCGCCTCTTTCTAAAATTTGTCCCACCAGACAATCACACGTGTCCCGTTTCCTGTCCCACGCCAGCACAAACACTTCACTGAAGACATTCAGACCAGACAGTACCGGGCCTTGGAGGTGCTGATTGGAGCAGAGTATGGACCGCCGGCCGACATTTGGAGCACCGCCTGCATGGTACACACACGCACACACACATCAGCCCCATGTTTACACACAATTTGACTGTGTGTGTGTGTTGAATGTTTCAGGCGTTTGAGTTGGCCACAGGAGATTATTTATTTGAACCTCATTCCGGCGAAGACTACACTAGAGATGAAGGTACACACACACACACACACACACACACACTCTCTTCCAAAGTTACTAACGTCGGTGGTCCGTGTTCAGATCACATCGCTCACATCATCGAGCTGCTGGGCCCCATCCCTTTGCCCTTCGCCTTGTCTGGCAGGTACTCCAGAGAATATTTCAACAGGCGAGGTGAGTCCACGTTCACATGTTTCACCGCTGCTTCACACGCATTATGTGACATGTGACCTGTGTGTGTGGCCGTCAGGTGACCTGCGCCACATTTCCAGCCTGAAGCCGTGGGCTTTGTTTGAGGTGCTCTTGGAGAAGTACGAGTGGCCCTTGGACCAGGCTGCTCAATTTAGTGACTTTCTGTCGACCATGTTAGAACTGGAGCCGCAGCGTCGGGCCACCGCTGCCCAGTGTCTGCAACACGCCTGGCTGCAGACATGATGATGGTGTGTGTGTGTGTGTGTGTGTGTGATGTCATGGTAGCGTGACTACAATAGACTGAGGACTACTGATGCGGCACTGACAGGAAGTGATGTCACAGCCTCACACCAGGTGACGCTAGTAAACACTCCCAACTGTCCTCTTCTTCTTCTTCACTCACATTCAGCATCTCCGTGGATATCGCTGAAGATCACATGGGTTGCTTTTCCAACCTCAGCAGCCACATCGTACTTCCTGTCTTGCCTGCTAGTGCGGCGCCATGTTGCCTCACACACAAAAAAAAAAGCTTATGCTGCTCTTGCACACGTTTGGAATCGATTCAGCCTCTCTTTTCTGTACTTTTCGCTCTTCGACTTTCCTTAATTGTGCTCATGACGTTGTGTTAACCCTGCGACCTTGACGATGAAAGAGCACACCTTTGACATCCTCCTATGTAACTAGTGCCTTGAAATGACCCCTGACCTTGACTGTCATCACAGTGAATTCATCTTTTTTTTTTTTTTTTACCCGTGACCCTTTGGTGTGACATGTTTCTTTTTCTTGTGTAAAAAGAAATAAAAATGAATTTAAGCACCACTGATATATTAGATACTTTAATACCAGCAGGTGCTTATGAATGAGAGAGCGGGAGAGTGTGTATGCCGCCCCCTGCTGTTGAGGGCAAACATTTAGCGTCATGTGATCATTGATGTGTTGCACTGCAGCAAGCTTGTGTCATGTGACCGGTTAGTTGACAATGTTCACAGTGTGCTGCTTCTGCACTGGTTTCTTCTCTTGGAAATTACCGTGGCAACAAATGAGCCGGCACCTTTGGGGGGTGGATGTGGGGGGGTACACAGGAGCAATGTGGGCCGTTGATGAGATCTCATCAGATGCAGAACAACAAGACGAACACCAACCCCCGCTGTCGTCTAATCGTCTGTCTTTGTGGTCAGTTGGCAGTACATTTTTTGAAGGCCCAAATGGAAGGTCACCACCTCAGGGCTTACCATCACTGTTGTGTGTGTTTTATTGTGTGTGTGTGTGTGCCGCTAGCAGGTTAGCCTTTTCACCTCATCCCAAGAGGAGAGGAAACAACAAGGCTGGTTCTTCATCATCCTCGCTCATGATGCTGAAGGGAAGCTGCAGCCTTGGATAACGTGTGGAGCGTAGAGCGAGTGGGCGGTGCAGAGAAGGAAGTGGCGAAGAAGGTAGAGAGGAGCTGCGACCGAGCGGAGCAGATGTCAGAGGAGGCAAAGCAGAAGAAGCAGCAGAAAGGTAAGAAATAAAACAAGTTCGAAATATATTTCAGTAGTTTTCCTCTGACTTTACACAAGTATTTTTTTTTTATTCCCATACGAGACGAAATAAAAGTACAGTTCGGTGACTTGTTTAATTTATACGTAATGTAGAAGAAATGAAAAGTAAAAATCCCCAGTAAATTAGTTTGAATTAAGAAAGTTTCCTATCAAAAAATGTTTTTATTTTCAGTTCCCACGAAGCGTTTGCGTTCATCTCAACTGGAGGCAAACACGCAACAGGAACCTCTAAAGTTGAACATAATCACGCTCAAAGTATGTCCAAAGTACAGTCACAATTTCTTTTTCGTGGGAATGAAATTCAACAAAAAGACAGAAAAAATGTGAAAGCGGTAATTATCTTTAAATATAAAGCATTTATTTTATCCTTTTAACTTAATTAAAATATATAAAGTACAATGTACTGATATGAAGCATTGTGTTATACACACGTATACATTTTTAGCATAATGTAAGGAGAAACGGTTGAAATGTTTTTAAACATATACAATATATTTTATGGATGTCCCGGTCAGTATTTTTGACATCCGATCCGCTCCGAGTCCCGTTTTGATACTACTTTGCCAATATCGTTATAGATTATGACAGTGGAAATGTTATTAGCAAGTAACTGAAGTAAACCCAATAATACGTTTTTATAAAGCGTATTACATTTTGAATTTCTCATGTTTATTGCTCATTTTCGACCCTTTATATTGAGTTGTGGACTCCTAAAGAGCAGCTACACACAATAACCAGCACACAAAGTGTTCTAGTTCTTCCAGAATCTGCACCTATTCAGCTGTATTTCTTTAGATTTCGTGGTTCCCGTGAAAATGGTTTGTTTTTATGTGTTCCACCCATGGCCCGCCTCTCGCCCACAGGCAGCTGGGATAGGCTCCAGCATAAGTGTGACCCTAGTGAGGATGGGCGGCGTAGAAAATGAATGGAACACAACAAAAGAAAATGCATTTTGAAATGAATGTTTTCATTATTAAGGGAGAAAAAAAATTTAACCTTCATGGCGCACCCTGTGGGATTTGAGGTGAAGGCATCACAAGCTCCGTTTTAACACCTTTTATTGTCCAAATCAGGGGCATCACTAGGTTCTGAGGACAGGGGGGGTTGCACAGGAGATGCACAGGATATGAATGAATGTAGTAGACATTCAAAAAACTCACAAAAATCCAAAAAAACAAATAATGAACAAGAACCGGGATATAACTTTCCCACTTTTGGACAGATTTAGTAGAGATACTCAATTGTTTTAGGCCACCATTAAATGTACACAAAAGTACACACAATCTACACTACAAAACCGCTGCTCAAGCTCTGCAACCATTCTGTCCAATGGACAGTGATCTATTATATAATAATATAATAATATATTATTATATTATTAAGTAGCCTATTATTATTGTTATTACTATCATTATTTTTCTTCTGATTATTACTGGTAGTAGGCTAGTATTAGCCTGCTTTTGTTCTATTATATGAAATTTGTCAGAGATTTATTTTGTAAAAAATAAAAATAAAAATGTAATAAAAAATATCAAATTATTTAGGGGGGCTTAAGAAAATTAAAATAGGCGTAATGATGCCATTGGTCCAAATGTCATGTTCTTCTCCTTCTCCTCCTCGGATCAGCTGAAGTCCTCAAACAAGAACAACCCCAGCCAGAAAAACAGGACATGTCTATTCCTGCTGCAAGGCTTTTTTTCTCCTCCTTTTTGTTTTTCTTGTTTCTTCTTGCCTGCTTGGTTCAGGGAGAAGAAGTTAGTGGTGCGTTGTGGATTTTTAGCTGGTGCCCGGCTTCTTTTTGTCACATGACTAACAACTTCCGACAAGGAGCTGGTAAGCTTCATTTCTGCAGGAGCGCGTTCCGTTCCTGACATGCACACCAACTAACTTAAGATATAGTATAACACTGTCGTGTATCGTATATTTCAAGCACAGCTTAGGGGGAGCACAGAGAGCTTACAGACACGACCATATAAGGAAGTCCACCTCTGTGACATCACAAAGGAGCAGTAGTATAAATGTGGTCATTACACATTTTTTTGGTCCATTACTTACATACTGATAAATTACTTACTTACAGCTTTCTCTTCTGACTCTTTGACTCCCGCCTCGTTTGCATGTTCCCGCCCAAAGTTAGCTGGGATAGGCTCCAGCATACCCCGTGAAAATTGTGTCGCGGACTTCGGGGGAGAGGCCAATCGCAGGGCACATAGACAAACAACCATTCACACTCACATTCATACTATACAGGTTAGTATGAGCTAGCTAACAATGCACGTCATTGCATTAGCATAGTATTTTGCTGTAGTTTGATGCTTTAAAAAATGCATTGAGTAAAAAAAAAATGCTGACATCAAACGACCATCTTGTGGAGCCTTCATAGCAAAATTATGAGCTAAACAAAATGGACGTTTTACCAAGTAGTTTTCTAACTGTCCAGTGCTCCAGAATCCTCAAGAAAGAATCGAATCTGTGCTTGTGTTTGAAGAAGATGTAGGCGCACATGCAATGCAAATATGTCCGCGTTGGAAGAAAGTCACATGGTGCCATTTGTCTTGAAGGACAATACCATTTACCATATGCCATCTTCGCCAATGGAAGTGGGGTGTCTATTTGAGGTTACTGAAGGTCATTGGTCATTGTAGTAGTACTGCAAAAGCTTTAAATGCAGTGTGTGTGTGTGTGTGTGTGGTGTTGAGCTAGGCGGCGTGGGCGTTTTGACTTCCTGTTGTGAGGAAACTCTCTTCCGATGTAGACACATTGAATATCTTCTCCTTTGGTTTCGTTGATGTTTCCTGTTTGTAGACATACGGTTTCGCCTCGTCACTGCCGTCTCTGACTTGATGAACGTGACTAGGTTTCTGTCTTTTTGTAAATATATATTTTTTTTATATGAAATATGAATCAATAGCACAACAGTTTCTATTTCAAGCTAATTTGAACTGTGTCCACATGCAGTAAATAACAAGCATGGCATTGTGACGCGTGGCAACGACCCACGTGGATATCATGGCAGCGACGCGCTCGTTCACTAAGCCTACGGATGAGCCGACCACGCCCTCTCCTATGACCACGCCTCCCCGCAAGGCTTCAATTCGCCTGCAGGAAAGGTGAGGATATGAAACACATCTGGCAAAAATGTCACCGCGCATTGCACACGTGACCGGCGTCTCTTGTAGGCGGGGCTCTAACCTCTCGCTGCTGTTGGATGTCAACAGCCTGGGGGCGGAGTCTCTGTGCTCCGTGTCCACCCCTAAGGAGGTGTGGCTTCAGCTGCTCCACACCTCCTCTCGACTGCTCACACACGCGCTCCTGCAGCAAGCGGCTGTCGACAGCCAGGCTCTTGACGTGGAGTACCAGGTACGTGAACATGAAATATGGACGCCATAGTCACGGCAAGCTAGGCTTCATTTGTGTGGTGCGTCGCCACAGGGCATCCCGCCAAACTTTGTGAGCGCGTCAGATCTGGAAGTTCCTGGGCACGCCATCAAGGACAGATACAAAAGCATCCTGCCCAGTCAGTACATCAGCCGACACACACACACACACACACACACACACACTTGCTGGTGTTGACTATTGTTTTGTGTGTGCGTTTAGACCCAGAGACTCGCGTCATCCTGACCTGTACAGAAGAAGACGGTGGGCCAGACCGCTACATCAATGCCAACTACATCCGGGTTAGAGTCTAAATTTACTGGTTGCAGTGGTGGAGCCACCATTAGGGGCCCCCAAACGTCTCTGTTTCGGCCGCTCCCCCTCCCTTCTCATGCAATGGATTATTCCAGATGGGAATAATTATAACTTATAACTTATTACAAGATGGGAACAAGAGTAAACTTGTAAGTAAACACCGCATAAGTAGAGTGCCAACAAGTACACACCCACTCCACAGCGAGCCGTGGGATAGGTGCAGATTCTGGAAAATCTAGAAAGCTTTCTCTGTGTGTGTGTGTGGTGTTGCCTTGACAACAAACATTCATTCAGTTTCTACCGATGATCCTCATGAGGGTCGCACGGGTGCTGGAGCCTATCCCAGCTGTCTTGGACTGGTGGCCAGCCAATCACAGGGCACATATAGACAAACAACCATTCATACCTATGGACAATTTGGAGTCGCCAATTAACCTAGCATGTTTTTGGAATGTGGGAGGAAACCGGAGTACCCGGAGAAAACCCACGCTTGCACGGGGAGAACATGCAAACTCCACACAGAGATGGTAGAATTGAACCCGGGTCTCCTAGCTGTGAGGTCTGTGCGCTAACCACACAGCCGCCGTGCAGCCTGACAACAAACAATGTGGAGCAATTTGTTTTGTCATCATGGGAATTAACCAGGAAAACCACAGGAAGTGCAGGAGGAAGTGGCACCATCCTCCACACACACACGTGCACAAGTGGATACACACACACAGCTCAGCATGTAGATGTGCGTTTACACAGAGATCAAAGGTCAAAGGTGATCCCTGCCTTCCTCTGATTCTCAGGGTTACCGAGGCACTCCGAGGGCCTACATCGCCACCCAGGGGCCAATGGTGCACACTGTGGGGGACTTCTGGGACATGGTGTGGCAGGAGAAGAGCAGCGTCATTGTCATGGTGACCAGGCTGAAGGAGGCCAACGAGGTCGCCATGGCAACAACATTTCACACTGTACATAAGAGTATTTCTCAGATGTTGAACTAACTCTTGAACTATGTGTGTCCAGAAGTGTGAGAGGTACTGGCCTCAGATCAGCCGTAGCGTGGGGAAGGAGAGGAGGAGGAGGAGAGGAGGAGAGGAGGCGGAGCTAAAGGAAGACATGATGAATCGGTTTGGCCGATTTCAACTGCGAGTCACAGACAGCCGAGACAAAGATGGCTTCACTGTCACTGACATGGAGATGCAGGTTGGTGTCATGTGACCTGTGTTGTTGACGCTGTTATTTGGAAATGTGTGTTCATAGAAGTACAACACATGTCAACAGGGACCATAAATACCACTTGAATTAGGGTACGTTTCCATGACAACCAAGTATGTTTTCTTCACAAAAAAGGGAAAAGGCTGCACTGGGAGTGGCAGGCCACTAGTTGGCAGCAAATGCACAACAACTCCTTATAGTCTTTACAATGGACTTCATTATATATGCGACATATGCGAGTCATGTGACTATGTTGGGCGGAGCCTGGCATCAAAAAGCTCCTGCAAACTTGCAGCTGTGTCAGGAGCGCCGTCCCGTCAGACACTACTGGTTCACGTCCTGGCCCGACCACCACGTCCCACAATGCACTGCTCCTCTGCTGCGCCTGGTGGAGGAAGTGGAGTCACACAGCGAGTCTCTCCGAGCAACCAGCTTTCAGCCAATCACAACCGCCGTTTTACCCAAACCCGGACCAATCATTGTCCACTGCAGGTAGCTTTTCATCATGACATCATCACCGTTATGTCAAGCTTGTTCTTTACTCCTTTGTTGTCATCATCATCTTTTCTTGTCTCGTACCCTCGCCAGCGCCGGCATCGGGAGAACGGGCTGTTTTATCGCCAGCAGTATCGGCTGTCAGCAGCTGCGTCAAACGGGTCATGTGGACGTTCTTGAGATGGTGTGTCAGCTTCGACTGGACAGGTTTGTAAGCACAAGACGTCTCATGCGATGCCACCTTGCTGACCGCATGGTTTCTCCCCGTCCTGTGCAAGGGGGGGCATGATCCAAACCCCGGAACAGTACCAATTCCTCTACACGGCCCTGGCCCAGTTCAGCTCCCATTTACAACACCAGCAGGTACCCCTCACCCAGAACCATGTTTAACATTCATTAACATTCATCTGATCTCCTTTAATGAGCAGTTTGGGTTTTTTCTCCAGGGAAAGAGGCGGGAACAAGACTCCGTTCACAACCATCAGATGTCTGAACAGCTCAAGAACCTCCAACTGGAGAGCAAGCAGGACTCAACAACAGAGAACTGGACAGAACCTGGAGAACCAACACGTTGTTTGGAACCTGTCAAGAACCTCAGTCCAGTGAAAGCCCACACCTCCAGTTCTGCATGATAAACAAGACACTGACAGCATATTGACTTTAAAGAAGTAGCTTGGAACATGAAGAACACACGCAGTAGTGCTTTGCTGGACTCAGTACCTCAAAGAATCAATAACTTTGATTGTCGAGAAAAAAAAGTGTGTCAAGTTATCAAGTCTTGTTTTTTGACTGTGTAGTCAAATTGATTGTATGACCGTTTCTGTACACCAGGGGGCAACATTGCCTATTTGCTCATCGTCTGCCTTCTTCTTCTGCTTCGACCCCACCCAAACAGGAAATGGGACTGCCAGCCGTCATGTGATTTATTAAAAATTTGTATTTTCATTGAAAACATTCACCTGGTGCATTTATCTGTAACATGGTGTGTCGTTTTAATTATATTCAGAACTGTGTTTGTTCTTGGTGTGACAATTTATTTCTGTTTGCGACGTTTTTATTTTGAAAACCACCGGATGTGCGCCTCATTTTGTGTGGCTTGTCGGGAGAGGCGACTGTAGTAAACAGCAGCGAAAAGACAGCAGGCGTTAGCGTCTCGAAGTACAGACAAAAGACATCTCCCTTTCGGCTGCGGTAAAGGCCGACTGTGTGGCTCGGTTGTCCGTCACCTTCTCGGCTCGTCACATTGATTGACGGCGTGGAAAAAAACATCGTCGGGGCGTTAGCCAACCAGCTAGTTAGCTAGCCGAGCCACTTAGCCGTAGCAGCCGGAGCTCGTTTCATTAGCATTAGCATCAGCAGCGGACGACGAGGATGATAGCGCTTATCAACAAACTGCTGGACTGGTTCAAGGCGCTCTTCTGGAAGGAGGAGATGGAGCTGACCCTGGTGGGGTTGCAGTACTCCGGGAAGACCACCTTCGTCAACGTCATAGCGGTAAGAAGTCTTAAAGCTAATATCCATCCAGCTGTTAGCATCTGGCTGCATCCATTGTTGTTCTTATGATGACCTCAGTCTATCAGGCACTGAAATCTTTACACTCATCGGTATAATATTGCAATCATTTAGTACTCGCTCACAGATAACAACACCAGCTGATGTTAAATGTACAAATAAATAAATAACACAAATGTTATTCTTATGAGCCAGTGAGGCTCATTTAACATTATCGCCAATGATGGCAATATAACTAGTGCGTGGGAGTGTGCGCGTGCTCATGGTCACATGGGTCACATCCAGTCAGCAGGGCGGTAAAAAAAAAAAAAAGAT
Source organism: Doryrhamphus excisus (assembly GCF_030265055.1). Classification (NCBI taxonomy): domain Eukaryota; kingdom Metazoa; phylum Chordata; class Actinopteri; order Syngnathiformes; family Syngnathidae; genus Doryrhamphus; species Doryrhamphus excisus. The sequence continues at coordinate 11,481,381 of NC_080475.1, read as the reverse complement.
TGTGAACATTATTGGAGCATCGACCGACCCCAACACACCCACCCACACACACACACACACACACACATATGAATCACGTGATCACTATCCACATCTAATGGGCTAGAAATTGATTGCTTAAATTATATTTTACATATATCAAACACTCTGACTTATTGTGTGTGTGTGTGTGTCCAGTCTGGCCAGTTCAGTGAAGACATGATTCCGACAGTGGGCTTCAACATGAGGAAGATCACTAAAGGCAACGTCACCATCAAGGTGGGGCGCGTCTCATCACTTTGTCACCGTGATACACACACATCCTACCCAAAAAATGACAATTTATCACCAAAGTAACACAAACGCAATTTCTTTGTGTGTATTCACAGCTGTGGGACATTGGTGGACAGCCTCGTTTCAGAAGCATGTGGGAGCGTTACTGCAGAGGAGTCAGCGCCATCGTGTGAGTTTCTTGGGGAACTTTGGATGATTGGAGATGACAGCGTTTAGTGGAGCGCTCTGATCTGGTGTCTCTTTCTCGGAGCGTGTCAGAAGACATCTCAGCGTTAGCCATACATCCATTTATTTCTGGTGGCTCACCGTAATTAGTATTTTTTTAACTTGACTCTACCTGTTTTTTGACTCTCTTGTTGTTACAACTGTGCATCCTGCATGGTCCAGCCATTTTGATTACCCGTGCTAGCAATTTAGCGAATAAACAATAACATTTGTGTATGCAGCTACATGGTGGATGCAGCTGATCCGGAGAAGATTGAAGCTTCTAAGAATGAACTCCACAATCTGTTAGACAAGCCTCAGCTTCAGGGAATCCCTGTGAGTAAGCTACAGAACTGGAGCAGAACCCGGTCCACATGTGGACCTGTTCATACAGTATGACTGGTTGTGTTTAGGTTCTGGTTCTGGGAAACAAGCGGGATCTGCCAGGAGCTCTGGATGAGAAGGAGCTCATTGAGAGGATGTGAGTTCGCCAACTCTGAAACCAACGACACCGACGACTTCCTGGTTCCTAATTTTTGTTTTGGTTCCAGGAACCTGTCAGCCATCCAGGACAGAGAGATCTGCTGCTACTCCATTTCCTGCAAGGAGAAGGACAACATCGGTACACGCCATGTTATCACCATGTCATGTGATCTTATGTTCACTGTCCGCTTCCTGGTTATTGAATACGACTTCCTGTCTTCTGTTCACGCAGACATCACCCTCCAGTGGCTGATCCAACACTCTCGGACCAAGAGGAGCTCCTGAGAGAAGACATACCTCCCCATCAGCCTGGCCACGCCCACTTGATCAAGCCCCTCCTTCATGAACATGCCCCCCCCCCTCATGTTTTATCTTTGTTTACATCTTCCATAAACTACACTAGCCATCATGTGCCCTGCTCTGATTGGTTGGTGGTGGCTTGAAGCATTTTTTTTTTTAATTTTGAGGCGGTGGGGTAGTGATAGTTTTCTCTGGCTCCGCCCCCGACATGCTCACACATCAAACAGGAAGCAGTCACAATTAGACCCCGCCGCCCCCAGCAAGAGATGTATTTAGCCAAGAACTAATTGTGTTTCTGAATTAACGAATGGAGGTTTTTATAAAGAAGAAGTGTCATCACGGTGAAGAACAGACGAGGGACATGAGGCTTCTTCATGTCGCCTTCATCACCTCATCCTCCTCCTCATCCGTCCATCCGTCTTCATCTTCCACACCCTCACAAGTTTCTCCTCTTCTTCCTCTCGTTTCTGGATGTTTCCTTCCTGCTGCACCACAGAGCGCCCGCCCCCCTTCAAGTCTGGGCGGTGTGGCAAGGGCGTTTAAAAAAAAAAAAAAAAAAGAAACATTTTTATTGCACTGTTAATTTTGTTTTTGTAAGATAAGAAAAATGTTAATAATCTGTAACAGCTTTTTATGTTTATTTTTTGTTTTGTATTAGTTTCTTTATGTGTTTTAACTTCCTGTGTGCTCGATGCTGATTGGCCGCCAGTGTCATATGATCAGGAAGGTATTTATGTCAATAAGAGCTCAGCGTGTATTTATAAGTCATCAAATCTGATATTCTTTGGCCTTCACTGTCAGCCATATTAAAAAATATGCGCACATCCTGATAAATTATACATAAATAATAACTTTACTTTCACATTGATTGGCCTCCAAATGAAGAATAAATATGGGATGTTGTGCTCCGAGACGTGTTGTCGCTTTTGTCAGACCAAGTAAACTATAATGATTGGATGAAAGAGGAAGTGTAGCTGGTAACAACGCCTCCCAGGAGCACCGTCAGTGTTTTATCTGTGGGCGTCTACTTTGGTGAAAAGGTGAAATGTGAGGAGAAATTAAAAACATGAAAACTTGAAGTCGTTGTTTTTGTTATTTACTAAATTCATTGCAGTGGTTGTTTACCACCAGGTGCTATATAAAAAAAAAAATATATATATATATATATATATATATATGCTCATCAACTTTTTATTACTGTATTTGTCCATGTGGCATCGATACAACAAAGTTATTACATTATTTGTCATAAATAGATAATAATTTTTAAAGTGAAAGTGCATGCACGATTACCTCATGACATTGGCTTAGTCAATCAATCTGCAGTGTGACTGCTGGCTCAGCAGGGGGCAGCAAACAGCAGTGCTACAATACAGCGCAACTTTTATGAAAACATTTTTTATTAAATAAAAATTCAAATTTGAAACCTTATGAAAACTATGTACAATATATATACACGTATATGACAAAAAAGTGCAAACAAAATAAAGGTGATAGAAAATTAATTGAGAATTCAGACAATTGTCGTGTTGTATTCTAGCCACCAGGCGGCGTCTGATAGCTTGTTAGTCTGTTTTGGTGACCTTTGACCCGTCAGACGTGTTGGACTTCAACTTTCTCAGACAAACAAAAACAAAAAAAAAGAACTCGTCTGGTCACTTCAGCCATGACGTGATCGAACTGATAAAACCTTCATGTTGCCTCTGGCCCCACCCCCCCTTCAGCCTCCATCCTCTGTGAAAGCGCCAAGGAGCCTGTGTGTGTGGTGTGTGTGTGTGTGTGTGTTACAAAGGAAGAGGCCTCAGTGTTTCCTGTCCCGACACAAACTCACTCTCCATCGCGACCCTGTGATCATTGCCATGACAACAGTATCCCTCCTCCTAAACACCCCCCTCCCCACCCACTGCCACCAGTTTTCCCACAGAACAAACCCAACATTGTGCTCCTCTGTGTGTGTGTGTGTGTGTGTGTGAGACATTCAGGTCAGATTAATTTGTGCTCATTGAAATCTCTCGCACACACAAAACTGTCTTAGTATTAAAGATCTTTTTTTTTAAAAGAAAACCAGCAGGGGGCGCTCACTCTCTCAAAGAAAAAGAAAGTTTTAAGTTGAACATTAATCATTTTGTTTTATGATGTCGCCCTTTGTTATGAATATAGTTTTTAAACCTATTACCTATATAACTATTTTTAACCTATTTGAACGCTTGAACACTTGAACGCTTCTTGTTGTCATGTGACAGCAAGCTCTGCCTGTGATTTGGTCATATTGTCATGTTGGTTAAAAGTGGACATATTAATTATCATTTCCTCGTTATTCATCAAACATCTTTCAGCTGGAAGTTCCAAATGTCTTTAGAGTGACTACAGGAAGGAAGTAGAGGGCAGATGGTGTTTTAATAAACGACTACAATAAGAAGAAGAAGAAGAAGAAGAAGTGACCAGTGGACAAGATGGCTGCTGTTGGAAGGAAAATGGCTGCCTTCAGTTTTACTTTTTAAGGCTTAAACACACAGAAAGGTGGACTTACTGACATCATTTTGCGTGCTTGAATGTAACAATGGACCGTCAACATGTATGTAAGTATTGAACATATATATTTTTTAGTTTTTATACTTTAACTCTATTGTGAATTGAAGTGGTTCTCATCTGGTTTGACTGTGGGACCCAGCATCACACTTCAATGACAAGATTAGCGAAATGTTTGTATTTAAACTTCTCAAATTAAATATAAAACATGTATTTATTTCAATTTTGACGTGTAAAAAGACTCTTTACTGATAAGTAAGTGAGGGTTGGCCTCCGCCAGGCCAGTTGTCAGTGTTTCTGTTTATTACTTTTATGGATAACATTTTTCTTGAGGGGTTCTGATGTGGTGCTTCTCAATAAGTCCAAGTTTGAGTCCATGGTTTTTGCCATCTCCGGGTTTGGAGTGGAGGTTAAGTACCTATGTTCCAACTCTCAGTTATACTTAGGTGTCATTAGCTAAAGGTAGTAACCAAAACTGGCTGAAACCAGTTTTCCCCATAGGGTGGCTGGGCTCTCCTTAAGAGATAGGGTGGGAAGCACAGTCAAAACTCTGAGTAGAACCACTGGTTCTCCGCATTGAGAGGAGCCGGGTGAGTTGTCATCCAGAATAAATCCAGAAATGAACAAAAACATCCAGGATGAAAACCTTCTCCAGAGTACACTTGATCTCGGACTATAGGTTCAGGAATATAATGGTCCTAAACACACAGCCAAGATCTCCAAACAGTGGGAATGTCCTTGAATAGACCAGCCCGAGCCCAGACATGAATCTCATTGAATCCCTCTCGTGTGAAAAAATTGCTTCCCATCCAACCTGATGGTGCTTGAGCGAGGAATGGGTGAAAGACGCCCAATGGCAGCTGTGCCAACTATTCTGAAAGACTCCTATAAACACTCAATACATTTATATTTTGACTGAAATTATATTAAAAATCAAATATGATTGGACAAAGGGGCTGGAAGTGGTGACCTTGTGCTTGTGTAACGCTGCCTCCACAAGCCACCGTGTTGGGGGGGCTTCATTAGAGAACAGAGGTGGTCTGTTTGGGCGTTCTGATCATTCTCATCACTGCTAATGAGCTTGCCGAAGCCACGCCCACTCCACCACCATGTTTGCATCAACGTGATTGGACAAAAAAAGCACACACACACAGGTTGCCAGGGCCGACCAACAGAAGGGGGAACTGTGATGGGAGACTTTTTGTTCACATTTTGATTTGGGGAGGGGTGCAGGGGGGTTGTTGAAAAACTACCCACAATGCCAATGAAACCATGTAAGGGTGTGTGATGACATCATCAATGTGAGTCCAAATGAACAACAAGGAAATAATTCATCATTTTGTTTATTTTACATTTTTACAGTCATTCATGTAACCTCGGTGTCACATGGCGGTTACCATGGCAACGCTGCTTTGTTGTTTCCTTAACTAAGATGGAGTTTTAACAACAAACTACTTTGATGTTGACGTGCGTTAAAGTCAGCTAATGATTAACGACAGCTTATCATGTAACGAACTAACAAAGAGTCATGTGACAGTGAGCGCAGGCCCTGATTGGATGATGATTCATGTTAATTCAAGTTTAGCCTGTTTTATTATCTTATATTAATTTTAAATTGTTACTTAAAAGTAATGTTTGTGTCTTTTGGCCACGTTGACGATGCTGACATTTTTTTTTCTCCTTGTCTCACAGAAGGTTCCAGTGTTTGTCCCCAAAATGTCTCTAAGGTGACTACAAATGTCACTTCCTGCGCAGACAGGAAGTGGAGGGTCCGTGACAGCAGAGGTGAGCAAGTATGATGGATGACAATGAGCTAAGAAGAAAAAAAAAGTAGATGTCTAACTGCTGATGGACAAGATGGCCGATGTGTCTTTCGCCTTGTCGAAGAAGATGGATGCCTCTTTGGCGGCCTTCAGTTTCACGTGAGCCGAGCTTGGAGAACCTTCCTCGGAGTTCTGCTGACACGCTAGGCAGCAGCAGCAGCAACAGTCCATGAAGGCCCGACCCAGAGCCTGCGGACCACAAGACAAGCGCCATTTTGTTATCAAATATTGACAAATATGGACACTTCATCGAGACGTCCACCGACCTTACACATGCAGAGCAGTAGCACGGGCGTGACGGACGACTTGAGGAACAACAGGAAGTGATGCAAGAGCGCCAACGTAGCCGCCGTGTCCTCGGAGACGCTGACATGCATGTATGCTAGCGTGATGTTCCAGACATGTTGGGGCAGCGCACATATGCCATACACCAATGCTAACGCTAGCAGCGTGCAGTTGAGCTGTTTCTCCACTTCCTGCTGATGATGACGCTTGTGGCTGGAGGCGAGGTCGTCGTGGTTACGCTGCTTCTGGGCTGAGCTGTCGCTGTGGACGTTTCTGGTGGCCATCTGACAGAGGACGGTGAAGAGGACGGGCAAACAGAAGTAGCAGCCGAACGTCCACCACATGCGACCCTGCGAGTTCAAAAGTAATCTGATTACTCTCTGCGGTGCCATGTTGGAGTACTCTGGGGCGGCTGCAGGGGGCGTGGCCTCACCTGGTGGTACCTGAGCAGCAGCGAGTGCAGCGAGTCGGGCAGGAGAAGGGAGAGCGGAGAGGAAGCGGTGATGATGCAGGAGTCTACCGAGCGTCCTGAGGAGGCGGTCCTGGTGAACTGCCACAGGAAGAGCTCAGGGCTGGACAGCAGCAGGGCGGCGAGCCACACGAGAAGCAGCTTGACGAGCACGGAGCGACAACGCTCCACTCGGCGCGTCTTGGGCTGTGACGAGCTGGTGGCGGCGTGGAATCGGTCGATGCCCAGAGCGCAAAGTGTGAAGGTCGTGACGCCCAGAGACACCATCTGACAGACGCCATCTTTGAGTCATTTTTACATCATCATGTTTAGCCTAGCTTAACTCACTGGGTTACCATAGCAACCCAGTGTGGAAACAGTACATGTTTGGCCACTAGAGGCGCTATGGAGCAGGAGTAGTGATTAGCAAACATGCTAAAATAGCACATGAGTAAACGTTTAGAAAGTGAAAGTGTCGACTTCTAGCTGGTCAACTCGTGCTAACCCCGCCCCCTCACATGGAAACGGGCCAAACTTTGATCGTATTAAAGAGTAGATGACCCCCAGTAAGCCCCGCCTACCTCCATATAAGGCACCATGCGGCAGGTGACATCACCCAGGACTCTCCTGTGGGTCAACTGGTTTAGGAGCACCACGGGCAGGCAAAGTACCAGAACCAGGAAGTCCCAGAAGGCCATGCTGGCCAGCAGATAGTTCCAAGACGACCTCATGTAGAAGTTGTTCCACACGATGCACATGACCGCCATGTTGCCCACCACACCCAGCGCCAGCAGCAGGCAGGTCGCCAGCAAGATGGCATAGGCGACGTATGAGGCGCGGGTCAGCGGGAAGAATGGGTTGAAGAGTCCGTGGTCCGTGCTGGCGTTCCTCTCGCCGTCTGTCCAGTTGGACAGCAAAGTGACTTGAGGCGGCGTCACAGAGTCGTTCTCGAAGGACTGGCTGAAAGTGGACTGTTGTTCCTCCTCGTCAGTGCCGCGGGCCGGACGGCGGTGCTGGTCCTGGTCTAGATCCAGGACCTCCGGGAGGTTGGAGCTCTGATGCTCACTGAGGGTTCTGCTGGGCGTGAAGAGCTGTGACACCAACACAACCAGAACTACTGTCAACGATGGCGCCATGTTGATCCACTTCAGTCCTCAAGTCCAGCAGGAAGTTCTCACCAAACTCCTAAAAGTTCTCTTAGTGTCAAATCCAGATATGCTCAATGTTCTTCACTCATCCATCAGTGGTCCAAACAGAACCAGGAGAACAGTCAGTGCTGCTGCATGGGGGTGGGGACAGGCTGAGGGTCCAAGTCCTGCGAGGGCTGCTCCTTCTGGGATGGAGACAGCAGAGTGACTGGGAGTCCTGGAATTCTGTGAGACAAGCAGCAGCCAGGAAACACATGCACGCACATCCAATGGAAGGCTGGCTTCTGCTGCCCCCTGCTGCTCATTCAGAGTACAGCTAGCCTCTAAAGCAGGGGTCGGGAACCTTTTTGGCTAAGAGAGCCGTAAACGTCACACTTTTTAAAATGGACAGTATTTCTGAGAGAGCCACATAATATTTTTGACATCGACTCTCACTTTCTTTTTGCCGTCTTTTTCATCAAAATGTTTTTTTCCGCAGAATTAGCTAGTCGACTATCGCCTTACTGCACGTGCACGTGCAAGTCATTTATGGCTTCCGTGTGCGTAAGCACGCACACCCACCTGTGACCACGTGACCACACCCTTATACGCCCATACGGCTTAAACACCAACTTAAAACCTTAAAATCTCATGCACCTAAATGAGGTGGTCAAAATATAACAATAAAACAGCCTTCATTATGATACAATACAACACACATTGTTAAATTAATTGTGAATTAAAAGTGAAAATTTTCAATGTCGATGCCGTTCGATGGTGTACCTAATGGAGTGACCACCGTGTGTAGTTTCTTTTGTCGGTGCTGCACCTCAACTTTCGTCCACCGGAGGTCAGTGCTTCTCTGAGATCAGGGATCCTTACAAGGTCAGTACTTAAAAAAAACACAAACACATTGCGGTACAATTTAGCATCTCTCAAACAAGCTAACACAGACCTATTATTAGATCGTTGTAAGATGACACATTACAAGGACTCATTTACGTACTTGTAAATGTATGCCCAAAGACCAATGACAGAATGAAACATGTTTTTAATTCCTCATGCTTCAACCTAATGACGTTAAAAAGTTGTAATCATCACAATGGCTGAGCTGTGTTGTGTTGGCCATTAATTAGCCTTGCAAGCTAAGTGCAATGGAGTCATGTGGCGGCCATTTTGGATGTTAAATAAATCTTCTCCTGGTGTTTCCATAAGAGCATCAGCTGCTGTGATTGGCAGGTGCCGGGCCATGCATGGCGCTCCTTGTGCATGCTTCCATATAAGCACATAGTCTCTCTCTCTCTCTCTCTCTCTCTCTCTCTCTCTCTCTCGCTCACACACACACACACACACACACACCTTATATGGGGTAGAAGGTGAGTGGAAAATGTTGGAGCGTGAAAATTCCATCTTTCTGTCAAATCCTGCGTTAATCCTCCAAAGCTGCTCGTCCCCTTCGCTTCATGGCGAGCGTACACGTGAGCGTGCACAATGCTATCTTGACCTTGAAAGGAAATTTCTTCGTGACCTCTGATTAAACTTCAATCAACAATCATCATTCATAAACACAGCACCCTCTAGAGTCTCTAAAGTGGCATTATTTCTTTTACCCACTGTTGCTTAACAGTGCTAAACTTCTTTTTACACTTGTTAAAGATGACTTCCTACAGTCTTACTGTTTCTAGGCAGACTTTCATCTATGAGGAGGACTTTGGAGGACACCCTTTTGTGACACCATCGGATTTAAAGTAGTTTTTTTTTCTTCTAACAGTGTTCACCATGTGTCTATTACACACAAACGTGTGTTCACTAACAATCACATTGTTAGACTGTTGGCTGCATTGCTATGGCAACTACACACCCACACACACAGTACTTTACATGCACTGACTAGAATACTAATTGTCATGTTGTTGTTTGTGCGGGAATTCAAATCAAATGAAGTTTTAACTTCCTGATTCAATTACAAATTGAATAATTTTTAGTTATGGGATCCCAAAAATGTCATTTCCTTTCCATTTTTATGCAATGAGCACACTTGGTGGACACTTGTGAGATCCATTGATCGTTTTTACTGGTGTGTGTCATCCTGGCTACTGCTGCTTTAACAACGCAGACAGGAAGTACACACACATGCGCATGTACATGCACACGGTATGCAGTGTATGCGTCTATGTTTTGCTTGTGGAGTCAAGCTGGTGGGTGGCGCCACACCCACTTGTTCGACACGTCAGATGCAGTTTGAAAGTAATCTACGGTGGATGTGACGTCACATTGAAACCTAAGTGGTCGTGTAGTGTGGAACTCCAGCAAACATTATGTCATTGATGACACAACTGAACACAAAATGAGAAAAAATAAAGTTATTGAGCTCTATCAGTAAAGGAAAGTAATTAAAAAAGCAATTTCTAAAGCTTTGGGACTCCAGCAAACCACAGTGAAAGCCATTATCCACAAAATGTGAAAACATGGAACAGTGGTGAACCTTCCCATGAGTGGCCGACCAGCCTAAACTACTCCAAGAGTGTTGACTCATCCAAGAGGTCACAAAAGACCCCACAATAAACATCCAAAGAACTGTAGGCCTCACTTGCCTTAGTTAAGGTCAGTTAAATGGACTACATGGACTACAAGAGTAAAATATGGTGGTGGTAGTGTGATGGTCTGGGGCTGTTTTGCTGCTTTGAGACCTGGAATAGACTTGCTGTGATCAATTCTGCTCTCCAACAAAAAATCCTGAATGAGAATGTCAGGCCATCTGTTTGATCTCAAATTACAAATATTATTATTTAATATTAATATTATATTTTTAAATGCCAGCAACTTGTTTTCCATTGAAAAGAACAGTTGATTAGTTTCATTATAGTGTGCTGCTCTACTTTATACACTTTATAGATTGCCTGATGGTGACAGTTTGACCCTGGAACAGATTATTTCTACTTCCATTATTTCCTATTGTTTCTAAATGGCAAAAGAAATAGCCGGCTGTGAACCAGCTTCCGGGTGATTCCTCTGTAATTGGGTCAAACATAAGCCCCGCCCCCTCCCGCGCACCTAGACAGACAGCAGGTGAAGCTTCCGGGTTTGGATGGAATTGGCGCCTTAAGAGTGAAAACAAAGCAAACGTTTTGTTCAAACGCAGTCCAATGGGCGTGTGCACGTTTCGCACACGCACAGTTTGTGTAGGCGTGTGTCTTATCAACACCTCGCTAACTTCCTGCTTTCCTGCACAGGGAGGGTAGAAGGAGGAGTCGGTGTTCGCTCTCTGCACAGTGCAAGACTCGAACACTTGACATTAAGCATGAAGCCGGCACGGCAGCGCGTAGAGTGAACAACTTTGTGGAAAAGCTGCAAGTTGTTGAAGTGTTTTTCTGTCAACATGTCGGACAGTGCGTCCAGTTTCCTGCACATCGGAGACTTAGTGTCTCTGTACGCCGAAGGCACGGTCAATGGCTTCATCAGCACGCTGGGGTGAGCAGCGCTTGACACTTTGTTTGAAAGTTACTTAGTTTAGATTGTAATATTTTCAACATGTTTTAATTGTGTCTTATTTCCGTGCATTCAGTCATGAAATGCATCATTGTCATGTTGTGTTGATAACGTAACATGGTCATAAAATGTGGTTAAAACAACTCAAAGTGGGAGGGTATATGGTATTTTAATGAGTACATTGCTGTAAATAATGTAAAAATATTCACTAATCAACTTTCTTTTTTTACTAAAGTTATTAGAAAATTAGATTTGTGATTATGTCTCTTGTTCAAACTTGTGTTCGTTAGCCACAGCGCTACCTGCTGCTGTGGAATGCAATGGACAGCCTGTCTTTCCGTGATTTTCCACTCTGAAGTGGCAACTTATGTTAGAGATGACATTCCCATATTGGAATAGTTGGTTAAAAAATTAATAATAACGAGAAACTGGTGTTAAGAGAACATGAGCTAGCAGGCTAGCTGGATAGCATGATTAGCTGCTAGTGCTTCCTAGTGTATGGCATGAACAGCTTCTCTTTCCATGATTTTTCACCCACCCGAGTGACTATTTGTAAAAAAAATGTATTTGGAGTGCAGTTTGTCACATTAGCGATGGGTTTGTCATTTTTTGAATAGTTGAACTGTTGAAGTGTTAAGAACAGCGGCCATCTTGGAGAACAGGCTAGCTAATTCGCATGGTCAATGTGGGTGGGTGTAGTATTTTTAAGAAGTATATTTTGTAAATAACCTTTTATTCACATTTTAACTTTTCTGGATTTTATAAATGTTATATGTAAATTTGTGTTGCAATTGTGTACCTTGTTCAGACTTCTTACAGTTTGCTAGCTCTACCTGCTGCTATGGTAGGCAATGGACAGTGCGTCTTTCCATTATTTTCAACTTGTGTCTGTTTTTAAAGTACTTGTAGTGTAGTTAGTCATGTTACAGATGTTGTCGTGTTAGAATAGTAATATATAATAAATAAAAATAACGAGACATGTTGCTGTTGAGGTGGATTTGAGCGGCCATTTTGGAGAAGATGGTACCTAGTTAGCATGATTAGCCTAGCTACTAGGGCTGTCTCTGTGTGGAATGAACAGCCTGTCTTAAGGGAATATACAGTATATACAAGTGTTTGTCACACTTAAATGTTTCAGATCATCAAACACATTTAAATATTAGTCAATGAAAACATAAACATAAAATGTAGTTTTTAAATGAAACCTTTTACCATATATGGAGAAAATAAAATACAAACCTACATTGCCTTGTGTGGAAAAGGTGATTACCCCCGAGAAAGAAAGTAATTGGGATCTTCAGTATCAGTCTGGAAAAGGTTATAAAGTCACTTCGAAAGCTTTGGGACTCTGCCAAACCACAGTGAGAGCCATCATCCAGAAATTGTGAAAACACACACAGACTAAAAATTGTCCATAGGTATGAATATGAATGTGAATGGTTGTTTGTCTATATGTGCCCTGTGATTGGCTGGCCACCAGTCCAGCGTGTACCCCGCCTCTCGCCTGAAGTCAGCTGGGATAGGCTCCAGCATACCCCTGCAACCTTAGTGAGGATAAGTAGCGTAGCAAATAGATGGATGGATGTTAAAAGTACTAGCCAGCTAACTCATTAATGTGTGTCTACTGTTAGCAAACACATGTAGCAAAGACTCGCGAGAAGACCCCCCCCCCCCCCCCATAGCAGAAATAGAAGGTCCTTGTGTGGTCCTGCCCTAGGTATGTACACGTCTAACCTGTGACACCAGTCCACAAAGTTACATAATTGCTTGTTGTTCCTGATTAATTTGACTCTCTCAACAAATTGTGTTTGTTTTTATATGAGACAGCCGTCACACTGGAGAAATCTCCTGGACATTATCATCACCACATCCTATTTGCGGCCTTCAGTATCACCGTTAACCATGTTGGCATCGTAGCTGCCTTTTCACATGGTCACAGCTCACTTTACCGCAGTGTTGGCTACTTAGGAGTATTTCATAAAGTATTTCAGAAAAGAAAGCAACACTAAATATCAAACTCTTAAACACCTCAGATGCACACTGAAGTGCTCAACATGCTAAGACTTGAGATCAAGGCTAAGTGTATACTTGTCAGTACGACACAAAGATAAGATAACAAGCTAAGACCAAAAGTTATTGAACGTCACGTGACCAGGAAGAGCATCTGACAGGAAGTGACTAGCAGAATAATGCACTTGCTCAAAAGACTCACATGCACTTGTCAACTACACAAGAGGATGCTTGGCCCTTTTCGTATTGATGCTTAGTGGCAAAAGCTGAGTTTAGAGCCACTTAGAATTAGCTTTGTGACTCAACATGTATATGTTAGTGTAGCATGGTTTTACAAATGTAAAACAAAGTGTAATAACGCTGCTTTTAGTCACTTTTACACTCAGGGACATAACATATGGCTGCCGCTATCATAGCAAGCTAACTAGTTAGCCTGTCTAGTTGACTTGACTTGGCAAACAAGTACCACTTCCACAAGGAATGAGAGGAGACCGTGGCATGTCAGCATAGCTCTGCTGGCTCCATGCTGTGTGAAAAGTAATTTAACGCCACGTCTCATAACATTACTGATGCAGAGTGACCAGAATACTACATATAAATACTTTTTCAGTATTTTTTCATTCATAAATTTTCAAAAAACACACCAACCGAGTTGTACGCTAAATAAAGTTCCACTGTATCTATCTCAGGGTGAAACTGTGCCCATAAAAACAAGCTTTAAGTGTCATAGTAAATGAACTAACAATGATTTGCCTGTGTGTGTAGGTTGGTGGATGATCGTTGTGTGGTGGAACCAGCTGCTGGGGATCTGGAGAACCCTCCCAAGAAGTTCAGAGGTCAGCTCGTAGTCTGTCATGTCAATTTCCAGTGCTTTTGCTCTGAAAATATTGGGACACACACACTCTAGGGCAGTATAAATAACACGTGTGATGTGCGTCCAGATCATCAACATACACACACACTCCATCTGTGATCTAGTTAAGAAGTAGATCAGAGTGATTGACAGCTCCAAGTGACCACACTCAGTGATGACCGACGTGCATCTTTTCGTCCAACCATGAGAAGTTGATAACGTGGAAGTAGATCAAGGTGAAAGGTGACCGCTAACTATTCTTTCACAAAGAGCTCCAGAAAGGAAGCGTGTGTTTTTATATAAGCTCCTTGGAGGTGTGCACGTGCAACTATGATGCATTTAAGTGCACGATCGTGATTCAGCCACATTCAAATACCAGCATGTCTTATCTGCCGCTGGTCATCAGCAGGCAAATGTGCGGCCCAGGCTACCTGGCTTCCTGTTCGCTGTCAAATGTATGATGTGGCTGCCATATTTGGTTGGCCTGCTCACACATTCACTTCACGTTGGCTTTGTACGTGCAGAGCACTGGAACTAATACAGCCAATCAACATCCTCCTCCTACTTGCTAATATGCTAACACATACAAAAGTGTATTGTTTGTGTGTGTGTGTGTGTTCCCTACTTCAGACTGTCTGTTCAAGGTGTGTCCAATGAGTCGCTACTCGGCCCAGAAACAGTTTTGGAAAGCCAAGCAAGCCAAACACGAGAAAGACAAGATCGGTGATGTGGTCCTGCTACAAAAATTGCAGGTAGACACATATACATACTTGTGTACATGCATACACATACAGTCTGTATATATGTGTATACTATGTAATAAAAAGTGTAATTTGAATTAATTAGAATGAATGAATTGGTAATGGTAATGGTTTTATTTCATTTGAACATGCATCAGATTACAATTAAATGCATCCCATAATCAGTTCACAGTTCCACATGTCCAAAGGGAGTAGGAAGAAGCAAAGCTTATTAAATCCTACCCCTCCATCTGGTACTTTTACAATCAGTAACTGTTACATTTGTTCACTTCCTGCTTTCCTAATAGACTTTAAGTTATTTTTTTTTAAATTTCATTTTATTTTTTAAATATTTTTTATTTACTTATTTACTTTAAATTAGTAAATTAAACATTTGTTCACTTCCTGCTTTCCTAATATAGTTTGTTTAAAAAAATATATTTTATTTTTTAAATATTTTTTTAATTTTTATTTACTTTAAACTTATTTACTTTAAATTAGTTTAAATGAATTAAAATGAAATACCTAAATATACATTTATTAAATTAAACATGCATTTTGGTCAATGTGTCCAGACTTAAGGGGCACACTGTACTTTAAATAAATTTTCTTCCATCACCTAATATCACTTTACTACGATCACCGGCCAGGGTCCGCAGATCTTCAAAGGTTATCCTACTCAAGATATGAAATGCTTGAAACCTGTGTGTGCTTAGGCTGAGATGATCACATGATGATAATTCGCCCTTTTCTTAATGTTTGCACACTTGAACACTTGACAAAGTGCATGTATGCGTGCGTGCGTGCGTGCGTACGTGTGTGTGTGTTGCAGCATGCATCCAACTTGGAGCAGAAGCAGAACGAGACAGAGAACAAGAAGGTCCATGGAGACGTGGTCAAGTACGGAACGGTCATCCAGGTAGGCAGTCCATGCCATAAGGTCATGAAAACCATTAGCGCACACGTTGAAACAACTTTGACACATTATACACACACACAATGGTTCCTCCCTTGGCGCCATGGGTATGTGTCCTTTTCCTGCAAAGAATACATGTAGAGTCACGCACTACACACACACACACGTGCACACACATTTCTCTATGTACATGCTGATGACTGTTGAAGTCAATATTGACTTTGTTTGAACCTGCACATACACACACACAGAATGGGTGCGGTCCCTGTTCAGTGAAAGTCAGTGAGGTTATTGTGATAAAGATTCCTGCGGAAATGTGTGTGTATGATTGTGCATAGCAGATACATGTTTGTGTGTCAGTGTCCGATGTGTAGACATTTTCAGCATGTTAATATCACCACAGGAAGTAATAAATGTTACAATATTGGTGGACAGTGTAGAGTATATAATATTGATTATAATGCATAAGGTGTTGAATGTAATGTATATAATATGAATTTTTGCATATTATAGTAAACCTCGGATATATCGGACTCGGATATATCGGAAATTCGCTCACAACGGACAGATAAAAAAGAACCAATTTTTCTGTAATGCATTTCCAATAAAAATTCATTGCATATATCGGATTTTTTATAACGGATTTCGCCTATTTCGGACAAAATCTCCAGTCCCGTTCCAATGCATTTCCATTAAATTTCCCTCACATATATCGGATGGCCGCATCGTGGCGCTCCGATTCGCCGAATCGTGACAGGCCGCTATACGACGTCATTTGCAGCATTTGCAGCGTTTGCAGCGTTGCCTGCGCATCCAGGTACATTGGAAACATAGTCAAGGAAGTGCCTTTTTATAACGGATAAAATCCGATTTACGCATATACCGGATATAAATCCGATATATGCGTAAAACTGACATTTTCCGGTATACGCATATAACGGATTTCGCTTATCGGACAAAACCAGTGGGAACAATTGAATCCGATATATCCGAGGTTTATTGTACATCAAGGACTGTTAGAGCTTGTATGATAGCTTTTGTTACAAGATGGCGGCAACAAATCCGTGTCTTACTACTTCATTGACTTGTCTTCTTTTGTAGCTGCTGCATATGAAGAGCAACAAGTACCTGACCGTGAACAAGCGGCTGCCCGCACTTCTGGAGAAGAACGCCATGCGCGTCACATTGGACGGGACGGGCAACGAAGGCTCATGGCTTTTCATCCAACCGTTCTGGAAGCTGCGTGCCAATGGAGACAATGTAACAACGCCTCACGTTATTTCCATTTGCTAGTCACCATGTGAGCCTCGAAACAGGGGTGCACACACTTTGCGTATTACACTCTGGTACATGCATTTGTGGCTAAATAAGACAGTCTTGCTAATTTACGGTCCTTGCTAAACAGTCTTATGTGTCAATTGTCAGACATATTGTAATGATGAATGATAATAATAAAGTTATGTGATGACGTTGTGACACCTTCAGGTGGTGGTGGGAGACAAAGTGATATTGAATCCTGTCAATGCCGGCCAGCCACTTCATGCCTCAAACTACGAGCTGAGTGACCATCCAGGCTGTAAGGAGGTGAGCGCCACGCCGACTTCCACGCTTGCACACTGTGGACGACTCTGGAGTTCATGTGTGTGTTGCCCGTGTAGGTGAACTCTGTGAACTGTAACACCAGCTGGAAGATCAACTTGTTCATGATGTTCAGCGACCACCGCGAGGAAGTGCTCAAAGGCGTGAGTGCACTCAACGGCAACAAATACAAAGACAAAATGAGGGCATCGTGTAAAGCGTGCTTTTATTCTATTGGACGTGACCGGATGTTATTATTGTGCTTCTCTCAGGGCGACGTCGTGCGTTTGTTTCATGCCGAGCAGGAAAAGTTTCTCACCTGTGACGAATATAAAAGCAAGCTTCACGTTTTCCTACGCACCACACTCAGACAGTCGGCCACGTCAGCGACGAGCTCCAACGCTCTGTGGGAGGTTGAGGTATGAAATGAAGCGCATGATGGATCGGTATCGATAATACCGCTATGTCACTTTCCCGTGTGTGCGCTGATGGCTCCATTAGGTTGTCCACCATGATCCGTGTCGCGGGGGAGCGGGACACTGGAACAGCTTGTACCGCTTCAAACACCTGGCCACTGGAAATTACCTGGCGGCTGAGGTAACCACGGCAACACGACACTGTTTGAGTCCTCAACCAATGAATCATATTGGTTTGAATTGGCAAAGAAAGGAGAGTTCGTTAAGTGTTGGCCAATGAAAGTTTGTCATGTCCTTGTAGGAAAATCCTGGTTACCGGGGCGACAGTGCAGAAATTTCCTCCGTGGTGAGTTGGCCCCTCGTCACGTATTCACCCATAAGTTTTTTTTTTTTGTTGTTTTTTTTTGTAATGACCTGCCTAACCGGTGCGCAGACGGAAGGTAGTCGCGGCAACAAGCGTTCTCACGGCGAGAGGATCAAGTACAAGTTGGTGGCCATGGTTCACGGCAACGACATTGCCTCGCTCTTTGAGCTGGATCCCACCACGCTGCAAAAAACGGACTCCTTTGTCCCACGGTAATAACGTCCTGCTGGGTTTTCAACGTCCTGAGTGGCTTTTGTTGGGAGGCTTAACATGGGGATTTTGACTGCTTTCAGGAACTCTTACGTGCGCTTAAGACACCTGTGCACGAACACATGGATCCAGAGCACCAACGTTCCCATTGACGTTGACGAGGAGCGACCCATCAGACTCATGGTGGGTCCACCTTTAAATACTATGTATAAATAGTAGCGTGTTTAGTGTAGCCACATGTAAGGAGACACAAACTTGTCAGTAAGTAAAATGTGCCTCCTTGTGCAGTTAGGAACATGTCCCACAAAAGAGGACAAGGAAGCGTTTGCCATAGTTTCGGTTCCCGTGATGGAGATCCGAGATTTGGACTTTGCCAATGATGCCAGCGCCATGTTAAGCACAGTGGTGGACCAGTTCAGTCAAGGCTTCATCAGCCAGAACGACCGTCGGTAGGTGTGTGGCCTCCACATGGGGATGTTTGTGTGCCCTGACCTTTTTTGTTGGACAGATTCGCCATCAAACTGCTGGAGGACGTGGTCTTCTTTGTGGCTGACGTGGTCAACAGCGGGCAGCCGGTGTTGGACGTCGCCATGACCAAAGCCAACCGTGAGAGACAGAAGCTAATGAGAGAGCAGAACATCCTCAAGCAGGTGGGAAAGATCTCACAAGGGAGCATACCTGGACTTCCTGGAACTTCAACAAGTGTTCTCGTGTACCTCCAGATCTTTGGCATCCTGAAGGTTCCTTTCAAGGATCGAGGTGGAGGCGAAGGGCCTTTATTGCGTTTGGAGGAGCTAGCCGACCAGAAGAACTCTCCCTACCAGTACATGTTCAGACTCTGCTACCGTGTTCTACGACATTCCCAGGAGGACTATCGCAAGAACCAAGTGAGAACGAGAACTGAGACTTTTTAGCTTTATCTTTTTCTTTACAGGCACTCCTCAGGGTGCATATAGGCCCTCTACAAGTGTAGTGACAGTCATTAAAACAGGCAACGAGCATCTTGAGTCTTTTGAGAGCTAGGTATCCACTCTTCCGTCTGTGAATGACGTTGAGACTAGCGATTAGCAACATATTGTGTTAGTCCGCCAGATAATTCGGGAACACTCTTTGGAAACCGCAGGTAATTCTATAACAATATAACAATGTAACAGTGTAGCTGTTACACTGAACTCATCACACAGCACATTAACACTCAAAATGTATAGCTGAGAAATATATTAACGTACCAATATGGGTTTAAAATTGGGAAAAAAGTGTTTTCATAATGCATGGCCTCTGAGTAACACATTTACTGGGGCGCTGCAATGACGTCAGCCTCCCTCTGGGCTCCTCCTCCATTTTCTGTGCTGCATTTTCTGAAATGCTTTGCCGTCATAACAGAGGTGTGGCTTACCATGACGCACATGCATTAATTAATTAATTACTCAAAAAAAGTTCATGTAATTTATTAAATATAATAGTTACCAGCAGTAATGTGTTATTTTTGACAGCCCTAAATATTATATTAGTCTTCAATGGTCTTCATCAAAGGAGTGAGTTGACTATAACATGTCCATGTTTGCTTTGGCTCCTCCTCCAGGAGCACATTGCCAAACAGTTTGGCTTGATGCAGGGTCAGATCGGTTACGACATCCTGGCAGAGGACACCATCACCGCGCTCCTGCACAACAACCGCAAGCTGCTGGAGAAGCACATCACCAAGACCGAGGTGGAGACGTTTGTCAGCCTCGTCCGCAAAAACCGAGAGCCCCGGTAGGTGTGGCAGAGGCGATAGGCGGGGCTTAGAGTGTTATCAGGTGCATACTCAGTTTGTGTGTGTGTGTGTGTGTGTCTCTCAGGTTTCTGGACTACCTTTCTGACCTGTGTGTTTCCAACAACGTGGCCATCCCTGTCACTCAGGAGCTCATCTGTAAATGTGTGCTGGACCCTAAAAACCAGGACATCCTCATCAAGACCGAGTGAGAGAAGGGGGGCGGGGGCGTCTCTGGCCTCGTTCTTTTAATAAACAACATTTCCCATGAGCACTTTAGAGAAGGCTGTCGCTTTCATTTATTTATTTTTTTCCTGTTCCCATTTCTCAACAAATATGTATCACTCTCTTAGCACCTTCTGCTTCCTCTGCTCCTCAACTGTTTTTTTTAACCAAACATCTACTGTATTTCCACTATTTATACTGTATAATTACTTCATATATGGGCTATATTTACCTCACAAAACCACGGTCCTCAATGGGCATGTCAACTGGCCATGATGTCCAAACTGGTGACAGTGACATAGACAAGTTTAAGTTTATACAATATTGCTCAAGAAACATGGCCGACGTTCACTAATACGTCTTAAAATTAATTCACCATTCATTTGATGACTAGAAAATTGTGAAGACATTTCTCAGTAATTGTATGAAGAATAATAATTGTCTTGCTGTTCATTTGCTTGTGTTCAGGCGTCGGCTTCCCAAGGAGGTGTCCCCTGGTGAAATTTCTACACAGTACATGGGAATGGATGACTACGCAGATGAAGATGAGGTACAATGTTCTTTTTTCATTCCTGACAGGAACTGGAATCAGGTGGAAGTGTACTGACGGAAGTACCGTGAGACACAGCATTGGTTTGTTTTGAATGGGGCTCGGTATGAAGCACAATGACATCATCATATTGTGTCTCTGACTTACTGTAGGTGTGGTTAGTGTGGGCCGACAAGACCAATGAGAAGCAGGAGAAGAGCATCAGACAGCTGGCTCAGGAAGCCAGACAAGGCAACGCCCACGACGAGAACGTTCTTACCTACTACAGGTACCTGCATGTGAGACAGAAAGGGGACAATTCCAAACTGAAGATATGAATATGGCGTGCGGTACCATAAGAAAGCGGTCAATATAAATACTCACTGACACGTGTGCACCCATTATTACATCCGTATACTTAAACGGACACGCCCACGTGAACACGCCATCCACAACTATGCAGACAGGAACCTAACAGTTTCCTGGTTCATGAAGATTAAATCATACTATGTACAGTAAACCTCGGATATATCGGATTCAATTGTTCCCACTGGTTTTGTCCGATATAAGCGAAATCCGTTATATGCGTATACCGGAAAATGTCCGTTTTACGCATATATCGGATTTTATCCGTTATAAAAAGGCACTTCCTTGACTATGTTTCCAATGTACCTGGACGCGCAGGCAACGCTGCAAACGCTGCAAATGACGTCGTATAGCGGCCTGTCACGATTCGGCGAATCGGAGCGCCACGATGCGGCCATCCGATATATGCGAGGGAAATTTAATGGAAATGCATTGGAACGGGACTGGAGATTTTGTCCGAAATAGGCGAAATCCGTTATAAAAAATCCGATATATGCAATGAATTTTTATTGGAAATGCATTACAGAAAAATTGGTTCTTTTTTATCTGTCCGTTGTGAGCGAATTTCCGATATATCCGAGTCCGATATATCCGAGGTTTACTGTACATACTATTTACATACATTGTGACCAGCATGCGGCTACTGGTCTTGAACCGTGTGGTCTTTTGGACGTGATTCAGCCTCCTGGTCTCCTCAGGTACCAGCTGAAGCTCTTTGCCAGGATGTGTTTGGATCGTCAGTACCTGGCCATCGACGAAATCTCCAAGCAGCTGGATGTGGAGCTCATATTCCTGTGCATGATGGACGAGACGCTGCCCTTCGATCTGCGGGCGTCCTTCTGCCGCCTGATGCTGCACGCCCACGTGGATCGAGATCCACAAGAACTCGTCACGCCCGTCAAGTTTGCCCGCCTTTGGACTGAGATCCCCACCTCCATCACCATTAAAGAGTCAGTAGCTGGTCTCAGCAAGATGGTGCCACTTGCTAGGAGCTTCCTAACACATGTCATCATCTACTTCAGTTATGACTCCAACATGGATGACAGCAGAGACAACAAAAAGAACCGTTTCTCCAACACCATGGTCTTCATGGAGGAGTATCTCAACAATGTGCTCAATGAGGAGCTGCCCTTTCATAACGAGGAGAAGAACAAGCTGACCTATGAGGTTCGTGTGCCCCGCCACAGCTTCTTCCACCCTCGTTGTCAACTCATCCTCCATCTTACCTCCCGTTTCCTGTTTAGGTGGTGAGCCTGGCTCGCCATCTCATTTACTTTGGCTTCTACAGTTTCTTTGAGCTGCTGCGACTCACTAGAACTCTGCTCGGCATCATCGACTGCAGGCCCAATCCCTTGCATGGTGGTGTGATGTTCCAAGAGGACGCCTCAGGTGACTAATCAAAATGTTTAAAAGCAACATTAAGCAACATTTTAGCTTTTATTCCCAGAAGTCAAGTCTTCTAAATGTTGTTCATCTCAAGGAAAGAACGTGAAGCGCTCCATCCACGGCATGGGCCAGATCATGACCACGATGGTCCTTAACAGAAAGCAATCCTTATTTGGTGGGCCAGGAGCACGGGGGGCGGGGCTTGCGCTGGACGGACAGCGAGCGTCTAAAGACAGTCTCAAGATGGACCTGACCGTGATGGACACCAAGTTGAAGATTCTGGAAATCCTACAGGTCAGTGACAACATCTGTATGTGACGCCCCCATGAGGTCGTTGACTGTACTTGACGTTAACGTCCTCTCTCATCCTCGTCAGTTCATCCTCAATGTGCGTCTGGACTATCGTCTGTCCTTCTTGCTCTCCATCTTCAAGAAGGAGTTTGTGGACGTTTACCCGCTGGCTGATGCCGACGCCACCACCAGTATGGAGCAAGCAGGTGCTTTCTTGACCCACACACACACACACACACACACACAACTAAGCTAACGCTGAAGGGATGGATCTGCTGATAACCAGTGCTTCTTCCTGCAGCCTCCATCAACCTGCAGCATATAGGAGAGCAGTCTGAGGCCATGTTTGGAGTCGGGTAAGTCCCTATGTGATGTATAAGTCTAAATATGGGATGCTTCTGAGAGTGCATGTACGTGCATAGGAAGAGCAATAGCATCCTGGAAGTGGACGACGAAGGAGGTCGCATGTTCTTGCGAGTTCTGATCCACCTCACCATGCACGACTACCCCCCTCTGGTGTCTGGAGCTCTGCAGCTTCTCTTCAGACACTTCAGCCAGAGACAGGAAGTGCTGCACACCTTCAAACAGGTCTCACACACACACATACTTATCTGCATGTTTAATTTATCCCACTAAATGAAAACCAAGTCCACATGGTCACACTCCATACGTTTCCACGTCCAGGTCCAGCTGCTGATCTCATCTCAGGATGTAGAGAACTACAAGTTGATCAAGTCAGATCTGGATCGTCTCAGGACTCTTGTCGAGAAGTCCGAGCTTTGGGTGGAGAAGAAGACGTCAGGAGGCGGAGATGGCAAGAAGGACAAGAAAGACAAGAAGGAGAAAACTGAGGTAGTGTCTCACTTTGTTCTATGCATGATGAACACCCCCGTTTAGTAGCGGGTGCGGCCACTAACAAAAACATGACATTTAAGACGACTAACAAAGTCATAAATAATTTCATATTCAACCATAAGTGCATCAACACAAGCAACTAATATCAGCTGCTTTGCACACTGCTAATGCTGGGCTTGTGGGATCATACTTGGTGAAGGTGAAGCTTCATGGTCCTCATTGCATGTAACAGTTTTTATTTTACACTGAGGGTACAGTGATGATGCCGTAGTTGGCTCTGTGACATAAGTATGTCCTGCTTGCTGTGCTGCTCTGTACATCCTCTAGGGGGTAGCAGAGGACGTGACTCCCAAGAAGGATAAAGGCGAGAAGAGCAACGAGAACTATCAGAACGTCAAAGAGGTCAGGAAGCATCACTGTGTTGTCATGTGTGGGATATGGTGTTCTATGATTACACTGATTGTCCTTTTTGAAATCTCAGGTGCAGCTTGCAGCTTCTGATCAGTCTTTAAAGTTTATTTGTGGCTCTTTTTACATCCTTCCCGCAGTGCGACATGAGTATTTTAAAAACAAAACTTGTACAAACTTGATCTGGAATGTCCATTGTTCAGTTTCTCTAGTTAGCTAATCAGTTCACCACCTTCATGTACATTTCATGTAACAACTTCCTTCATTTTCCAGACAATTAACCAACGAGCTGACAGTTTTAGAGATATTTAACACACTATTATGGCTTTGACTTATTTTCCACCTTGAGTCATCTCAAAAATGTACAGAGAAGTGGATATACAGGAACTTCAAACTCATATTTTTTATTTGTGAGGTTTTGTTTATTAAGCGTTATCGACTTTAGTAGTACATCCTCAAAGTACAAACTCAACCAGGATCATTTTTGTCATAGGAAATCAGTCATCTGTTCAAGGGTCCAACTGTGGCCATCATATCATTTTAACACACTTACGTGTCTTCAAAAGAAGTGAATCAATGTTACAGTCTAAAAATCAGTTGACTTTGCTAACGTCGTCGTACGGCGAAGCATTGAATGTGAGTCACCATTGTCTTTGTGTTTCTGCAGATCCTGGAGAGGTTGAACAAAATGTGTAGCAGTGGCGTGTGGAAGAAGCAGCAGAGGTTGTTGAAGAACATGGGAGCTCATAAAGTCATGTTGGACCTCCTACAGGTCTCCTACGACCAGGTAAGAAAATGAAGAAATATGTTAGTTGTGCCGCACGATGGTCGAGTGGTTAGCATGTTGGTCACACAGTCAGAAGACCTGTATTGGAATCTCTGCTTGAGCATCTCTTTGTGGAGTTTGCATGTTCTTCCCGTGCCCGTTCCTCCCACATTCCAAAAAACATGCTAGGTTAATTGGTGACTCCAAATTGTCCATAGGTATGAATGTGAGTGTGAATGGTTGTTTGTCTATATGTGCCCTGTGATTGGCTGGCCACCAGTCCAGGGTGTACCCCGCCTCTCCGTGAAGTCAGCTGGGATAGGCTCCAGCATACTTCCATGACCCTAAAAATTATAAGTGGTATAGATAGTTAGGTTAGTTGTGATTGGTCACAATAAGTGTAAGCATAATATCAATGAAATGAAGAATTATAACTACATTTCCACATTTAACTACTGTATTTCTTCCTCTTTTGTATTCTCATGTCTGCAGAATGACGTGAAAATGCAGGAGATCATCAGGTACGCTCACCTGTTCTTGCAGAAGTTCTGTATGGGCAACCAGGAAAACCAAGTTCTGCTCCACAAGAACCTCAGTCTCTTCCTCAATCCTGGGGTAGGATGGCGGTTGGCATCTGATTGCTCTGTTGTTGCCTGATGGTCCAGTCGGTCCACGGTCCTTTTTGTTTCAATGATAAACCGATTGTGGCTTCTCGTCCTCCAGCTGCTGGATGCAGAGA
Organism: Doryrhamphus excisus; assembly: GCF_030265055.1. NCBI lineage: Eukaryota > Metazoa > Chordata > Actinopteri > Syngnathiformes > Syngnathidae > Doryrhamphus > Doryrhamphus excisus. The sequence goes on along the minus strand of NC_080475.1, from coordinate 11,456,015 downwards.
CGGTGCAGCACATCTTCTGCAACAACTACCAGCTGTGCACAGAGATCTCCGAGAGTGTCCTTCAGCACTTCATCCACTGCCTGGCCACGCATGGACGCCACGTTCACTACCTCAACTTCCTGCACACCATCATCAAAGCAGAGGGCAAGTATGTGAAAAAGTGCCAGGACATGATCATGACCGAGGTGAGGCCGCTGTCCTGCACGTTAAGATTTCTAGTGGTGGTTTGTCGGGGGCACGACCATGTGCGTCTCTGCAGCTGACCAACGCTGGTGAGGACGTGGTGGTCTTCTACAATGACAAGGCCTCCTTCAACGTCATGTTGGAGCTCATGGCTGAGAGTAGGGAGGGTGTGGGCGACAACAGCCCGCTCAGGTAACCACGTGGAGAAGATGACACCAAGTCTAGACTAGTGTCCACTTCCTGACTGCTTTCAGAACGTCCCATCTACTCGTGCAGGTATCACATCTCGCTGGTGGAGCTGCTGGCGGCATGTGCCGAGGGCAAGAACGTTTACACGGAGATCAAGTGCACGTCGCTGCTGCCGCTGGAGGATGTTGTGCGTGTGGTGACGCACGAGGACTGCATCACTGAGGTTAGTGGCGTTGTCAAGGGAACCTCGACATGTTCTTCTTCCTTCGTGGTAATAAACAAGAACACACTCAATGCATCATAGCATATCATAGCAATTCCCAAATACCATGCTAATCTATTAAATGACCTTGCAGGTGAAAATTGCCTACGTGAACTTTGTCAACCACTGCTATGTGGACACAGAAGTGGAGATGAAGGAGATCTACACATCCAATCACATCTGGAAGCTCTTTGAGGACTTCACTGTGGACATGGCCAGAGTGAGCTGTAGCTTCTCTTCCTTCTTTAATTTCCTGTTTTGACTTTCACCAGGTCACTCAGCAGATGTGGTCTTGCAGGTGTGTAACAAACGAGATAAACGTCTTTCTGACCCCATTTTGGAGAAATACATCATCAACGTGGTCTTCGACACCATCAACGCCTTCTTCAGCTCGCCCTTCTCTGAGAACAGCACCTCACTGCAGGTCAGCTCTAGCTCCGCCTCTCCTGAAAGGAGCCGGATGTGTTCTGGCTGCTGAGACCGACTTCTCCCTCCTGTTGTTGTTGTTGTCAGAGTCATCACACCATCGTCACCCATCTGCTGCAGTCGTCCGTGCGTCTACTGGACTGTCCTTGGTTGCAGCAGCAGCACAGGGCGCAGGTGGAGACGTGCATCAAGACACTGGCTGTCACAGGTGACACTACCACACGCAAGACCACTTGATAAGATCCTTCACAAACATGTTACTGAAGTACTCGGTGATGTCAGTGGTGATGTTGAGCCTAGAGAGAGGAGGTCAAAGGTGATGGAACAGCTGCTTTGTTTCAGCCAAGAGTCGCTCCATCGCTCTCCCGCTGGACCTGGAGGCTCAGATCAGCGCCATGTTGTCCACCAGTGCTCTCAACTCGCTGTCGCGCTCCAACCCCAACTACAAGTCCTCGTCACGTTCTTCGCGACCCGTCGCCCCTAGCAACCCCTGGGACTACAAGAACATCATTGAGAAGCTCCAAGACGTCATCAACACGCTGGAGGAGCGCCTCAAGCCGCTCGTCAATGCCGAACTCTCTGTTCTGGTGGACGTCCTCCACCAGCCTGAACTCCTCTTTGTGGAGGGAACTGACACTCGCCAGCGCTGCGAGTCTGGAGGCTTCATCTCCAAGTGAGAAGATGTTAAATTCAGGAATGGTGTTCTGCTTTGCTTGAATTTTCCACAAGTGTCCATCATGCTTTGTGTATGTGTGTGCACAGGCTGATCCAGCACACTAAGGCTCTGATGTCCACAGAGGAGAAGTTGTGTATCAAAGTTCTGAGGACGCTGCAGGAAATGTTGATCAGAACGCTGGACTTTGACGAAAAGGTAGCAGCAAGCACATCAACATGTGTAGTGTCGTTTTGATGTGAAGGAGCCTGTTCTCACTCTCTGACATTCCAGGGAATTTCACTACGGAAGGTTCTGCTACAAAACTACTTATTTCCGAATAAGAAGAATAACCCAAAGAGTGACTTGGCAGAGCTGGGAGCAGCAGGTGAGAACCGTTTCTTCACCAGAAAGCAAAACGTAAAATAAAAAAAAAATACTGTACTTTATTTCTACTGGCCGATAGTCAATTTATTTAACTACAAAGAGTACCTGGACTCTATTTGGGGAGGGTGTGAAATAAACAGCATTTTTTTCCCAATTTTGTTATTTATTTATTGGCCAGTATTTGATAAAATACACTTCCTGGAACATTTCTTTATTATTATTATATTATATTTTATTATTATTATATTTCTATATCACTAGCTCATGGTCATCTGTGTCAGGCTTTTATTGTGAAGTCCTTACATGAATCATTTGGTGCATGCTGGTGTGACAACCAGGTGGTGAGCAAGAGCGCGACTGGGCGGCAGTGGCAACAATCCAGTGTCGTCTGGACCGAGAAGGTGGCACCAAGTTGTTTACAGACCTGGTGATGAGCACCAAGAACGACAAGATCTTCCAGGAGAGCATTCAGCTGGCCATCTGTCTACTGGAGGGAGGCAACACTGAGATACAGGTCAGCTGACTCACCCCCCTCACCCCCCAACACAGGACATCCTAGCATGGAGATTAGTGTGCATCAAAGAGAGTGGTCGTGTGTCTCCTGTAGAATTCCTTCTACAAGCTCATGATGGGAGACAACAAGTCTGAGAAGTTCTTCAAAGTTCTCCATGACAGGATGAAAGAAGCTCAGACGGACATCAAAGCCACTGTGTCGGTCAATGTTGGTGAGATGACGCACAAGGCCAATGAGAAGGACTTGGACAACGGTGAGGACTTTAACACTTATGTTAAAGTATGTTCTCGTACAACATGAACGTAAACATTTTCCTCTGGAAGGTTCCACTTCACCACTTGGACTTGGCAGCGATGGGCATGCCCTATTAGTGCAGGGACAAGGCGGAGCGCCCTCTACCCTGCAGACTCAGCCAATGGCAGAGCAGAAAGAGGTGGAGACAGAGATGGGCCCGGCCGTTCTCATCATGAAGCCCATCCTGAGGTTCCTCCAGCTCCTGTGTGAGAATCACAACCAGGACCTGCAGGTGGGTAATGTTGGCTATCTAGTGGCTAAAGATGAAATGCTAAATCAGGGTGCGCTAATTCGTGCTGTGGGTTCTCAGAACTTCCTGCGCTGTCAGAACAACAAGACAAACTACAACCTGGTCTGCGAGACGCTCCAGTTCCTGGACATCATGTGTGGAAGCACCACAGGAGGCCTGGGCCTACTAGGCTTGTACATCAACGAATCAAACGTCGACCTCATCACGCAGACCCTGGAGACCCTCACAGAATACTGCCAGGGCCCCTGTCAAGAGAACCAGGTAGGCTCTTGGGCGTGGCCACACAGAAGAAGATCCCCAGGAGGACATTTGGCATCTTTATGTTTCAGACGTGCATCGTGACGCACGAGTGCAACGGCATTGACATCATCACGGCGTTGATCCTCAACGACATCAGCCCATTGTGTCGCTACCAGATGGAGATGGTGCTGCAGCTCAAGGTGGGTTATTGTGGTGTCATGTGACCTCACAGGAAGTGTGATGTTGTCTTCTCGTGAGCAGGACAATGCCTCCAAGCTGCTGCTGGCACTGATGGAGAGTCGACACGACAGCGAGAACGCTGAGAGGATCCTGTTTAACCTTCGACCCCGAGAGCTGGTCAGAATGACTCTTCCCTTGGTGAACTTTGACCTCTAGTAGATAATACTGTGTGTATGTGTGCAGGTGGATGTGATAAAGAAGGCCTACCATCAGGAGAGTGAGTGTGAGGGTGGGGAGGTGTCTCCCCGTGAGGTGGGACATAACATCTACATCCTGGCCCAGCAGGTGCGCCCCCATAGATCCTCATCAGGTGACAGGAAGTCAGTTGTTCACAGTACACTTTGTTTGTTTGCAGCTGGCCAGACACAACAAGGTGCTGCAGAACCTCCTGAAGCCTCCAAAGAAGAACAAAGAAGGCGAGGAAGGCATCTCCTCCATGGTAGGACCAATCACTGCAAATGTTTACTTAGCTTATAGAGATGGTTGATGTGGCGCCATCTTCTGGTGGAGGTGGAACACTGTAGTGACGTCATGCGGCGTGTGTGTTTATGTGTTGGCAGTTAAACTTGAACAATCGTCCTCTGTCACAAATGTTGAAGTCGTCAATACCGACTGCTGTTGTGGAACAAGACCCTCTGGAGTACTACGACCTGCTCACTTCTCAGATTGAGGTACTTGCTGCTATGAAGTGGTACTACTAATATTAATGGTACTGTTGGTTAACATCATTGTCGGGGGGAAAAAAATCTGATACAGATGTCACATTTTTATGCTGATATCGGGCAGATAATTATCACTACCGATAATTATTGTACAACCCTCCAATAATCATTATTATGGTTTATTATGTTATTATCATTATAATAATTATTACATGCCATTTAGTGATGGCTGATATACTGTATTTATTGTATTCTAAATTTAGTGTTAGAAAGAAACCTACCACTTCCACACTGAATGGGAGGAGAACTTTTCACTCTTCCATGGTTGACTTCATGCATTGTGGGGATGGCGCGGTGAACTTTGTGAGAGGCAGGGAGTACTTTCAGTGTAGACCTGCCAACATGTACACATTTATCCTACTCTGTATGCAATTTGACTCTTAGTACTCCCATAGTATTTAAAATCAGGGGGCAATGAAAACATCTCAATCTCAATCAATTAATTGTGTATATATATATAATACTGCTCTAATGGAACATTACTGACACGTAGTATCCAGAATACTAGATACACCATTGATGGAATATTTGAAAAAACTAAATAAGAGCGAGTGATGAATATACAGTTAATTAATTCCACGGTGTGTGTGTGTGTGTGTAGATAGTGCGTGACGACCGTAGCATGGAGCAGATTGTGTTTCCTGTCCATCCCATCTGTGAGTTCCTGACTGAAGAGTCCAAGTTTCGGGTCTTCAACACGACCGAGCAAGACGAGCAGGGGTCGAAAGTCACGCATTTCTTTGAGCAGTCGTCCTTCCTCCATGGAGAGATGGAGTGGCAGAAGAAGCTAAGGAGTGAGTGTGCATGTGCATTGACGCACACATACGAGCAAAAAGTTGTGTAGACACACTTTCAGTGTGTGTGTGTGTGTGTTTGTGTGTTGCAGGCATGCCAGTGTTGTACTGGTTCTCCAGGAGGATGACTCTGTGGGGAACCATCTCCTTCAACCTGGCCGTCTTCATCAACCTCATCATCGCCTTCTTCTACCCCTACAACTCAGGACAAGGTTGGGACCAAGTGTGACTTCGCTGTATATGGAGTTTAACCCCTCCCCCTTCCTTCCCTAGCCGGCGCCATCGATGACTCTCTGTTGCTGATGCTGTTTTGGATTCTGATCGGGCTATCCATGCTGGCTTTGCTCTCCCAGCGATACGGCTTGCAGCCGCTGACTCTGGCGCTCATCCTGAGGTCCATCTACCACCTGGGCATCGGAAACACGCTCATCCTGTTGGGAACGCTCAATGTAAGACAGACCTGGCGTGCATACTCCTACTACGCGGAATGTTTTAACCTTTTGTTGTGTTGCAGCTGATAAACAAGGTGGTATTTGTGGTGAGCTTTGTGGGCAACAACGGGACGTTTATTATGGGATACAAAGCCATGGTGATGGACGTGGAGTTCCTGTACCACCTGGCCTATGTGCTCACCTCCACGCTGGGCCTCTTCGTCCATGAGCTCTTCTACAGCATCCTGGTATGGAGAGCACGGACGTGCTAACTGGGCTAGTGCGCTCGACTCATGCATCCTTGTCGACTTGCAGCTCTTCGACCTCATCTACCGCGAGGAGACTCTCTTCAATGTGATCAAGAGCGTGACGCGCAACGGACGCTCCATCCTGCTCACAGCGCTCCTCGCCCTCATTCTGGTCTACCTCTTCTCCATCGTGGGCTTCCTGTGCCTCAAGGAAGACTTCATTATGGAGGTGGACCCGCTGCCACAGATTACCCAAGGTAACCAACACCCGAGGTCATGTGACTTGCCGACTGGTAGCTAACGACTTGCTTCTTCAGCTCCTCAGCAGAGCGACACCTCGCAAGAGGTCCTTGGGTCCTGTTCTGCTGATGGGGTTAACTGCATGGCTGAGAGTCCTGCTGCCGAGGCCGAAGATGAAGGTATCACCTAGTAGTCGCCATTTTGACTAGGGCTAACTTAAGGCGATTTAAGTATAAAAAGCACGTAAATATTGCAATTATTATTTCTGGTAAGTGCATAGTAATTGATTTGTGACAGCACTACACACAACAGTAAGTACATATTGTACATAGTACAGCATACTTGGCGTACTAAAGGGAGTATTCCATTTCAGTTTGTTGACTCTTTTTGTCCCGCAGACGAGGCGACTACAGAGCGAGCGTGTGACACTTTGCTGATGTGCATCGTCACCGTCTTGAATCACGGCCTGAGGAACGGTGGCGGCGTTGGAGACGTCCTTCGCCAGCCATCTAAAAACGTAAAAAATTTAGTTCCACCTGAGTTACCCATAAATGACCTGGATTCACAATATATGTGTGTGTCTTTTGTAGGAGCCGCTGTTTCCCGCCCGTGTGGTCTATGACTTGTTGTTCTACTTTATTGTCATCATCATCGTTCTCAACCTGATTTTTGGCGTCATCATCGACACATTTGCTGACCTGAGAAGCGAGAAGCAGAAGAAAGAAGAGATCCTCAAGACCACCTGTTTCATCTGTGGTCAGTCACACTTACTCGGAGACCAAATGTCAGAGATTTGGAACATAAGCAATGATGTCATCAGCAGAAGATCATAGCACTTCACATTCACATTAAAGTGTGATGTTTTGTTGTGAACCTACGACCTACGCTGGACGACAGTTAAGTGTGTCCCTTATGCTTCCAGGTCTGGAACGAGACAAGTTCGACAACAAGACGGTGTCGTTTGAGGAGCACATCAAACTAGAGCACAACATCTGGAATTACCTTTACTTTATCGTTCTGGTGCGTGAGAAGAACAAGACAGACTACACTGGACCTGAGAGCTACGTGGCCTTGATGATCAAGGTAGCTACACGTCAATATAAAGACATCATGGACACGGCGAGCACGAGCCTGAACGCTGGATGTGTTGCAGAACAACAACCTGGACTGGTTCCCCCGCATGCAGGCCATGTCTCTGGTGGTCACGGATGGCGACGGCGAGCAGAACGAGATGAGGATGCTGCAGGACAAGCTGGCGTCCACCACCAAGGTGGTCATGACGCTCACCACGCAGCTCACAGAGCTAAAAGAGCAGGTAAGGTGTCGTCGGATGTTGAAAACATTGGCATGGTAGGCGGGGTACACTGTGGACTGGTGGCCAGCCAATCACAGGGCACATATAGCCAAACAACCATTCACACTCACATTCATACCTATGGACAATTTGGAGTCGCCAATTAACCTAGCATGTTTTTGGAATGTGGGAGGAAACCGGAATACCCGGAGAAAACCCACGCATGCATGGGGAGAACATGCAAACTCCACACAGAGATGGCAGAGGGTGGAATCGAACTCGGGTCTTTTAGCTGTGAGGCCTGCGATTTGCAAGAACAATATCCTGAAATACTGAAAATTACAATTGTGCTTCTCACCCTTCAAAGTGCTCGCAAATGCAACTTGGCCCCATGGAATGTTATTTAGCAGTCCTACTTAATAGAAAAGAAATGCACCAAATCAGTGAGTTGGCAATGTGATGCAGTACAGTGCAAACAAACTAGTTTATGTGCAAGATTGTATAAAAACAGAGATGGAGATAGACGTCATGTCTCAATGGAACCTATGTCATGATTCGATCTTGTCTGGGGGTGCCTAATATTTTGACTAAAAGTGGACCTCAGAGTGATTTCTACCCAAAATGAATACATACTGTCTTAACTGGCCATGAGAGACATTTGCAGTTTAACTGGACTGTGTATGTGTGTGTGTGTGTGTGTGTGTAGATGACGGAGCAGAGGAAGAGGAGGCAAAGGATGGGTTTTGTTGATGTCCAGCAGGGCGGCAGTGCTTCACTTCCTCCCAGCGCTGCAGGAGGAAACCACCAGCTCTGAAAAGGGGCAAGTAGAGTGAAGGGCAGTTGAGAAAGACACTAAGAAGACCCGTTCATTTATGTTATTTAATGTTCATTCATATTATTTAATGTTCATTCTTGTTGTTTCATGTTCTTTAACAAGATGCTAACATTTTATTCTTTGCTTTAAATGGAAAGTGACTTGAAAAATGTCTACATGTTGATTTGAATGTGTATAATAGAATAATAATAACAGTAGCGTAACATGAGTGAAGTAATTTTAGCCTAATTTAAACTCGGTAAAATAAGAACATTTATTTAAATGTGACATGTTTTTATTAGTCGGTTTCATTGAAACATAAAAGCAACAAATATTATTAAATTTCATACTTACACAACATTGAAATGTGTCCTCATTTTATATCCTCACTAAGGGGCATCAACACATTAAGATGTTAAAATTTTATTGTTGAAGAAAAAAAACAATCAATTTTTACGAGACCTTTTTGAGGAGCTGTTTGCTTAATGGTAGCTCTGCCATGAATATGACTGACAAGCATTGTTGTTCATACGAGCAGCTCAACCTGCTGTACATTACCTCCTAGTGTGTCGTGTGTGTGTGTGTGTGTGTGCGTGTGTGCGCAGACCCCAGCAGGATTGTGGAGCTTTGCAGTGGAGCCTGAGAGGAATGTTGCCTCTAGTCACTGCCGACCAACCACATATATCCGTATGTATGAAACATATACACACACATACAGTATGCATATACTAGCACTATGCACTATATTAGTTATGATGCTCATGTAATAGATAATTACAGATGCATTGCTACATATATTACATAACATTTTGTGTAACCACTGTAATAAGTAATCATAAGTTACACCCATATGAATGTGAAATTCCCACATGCTTTTTTAATCTCATTTTGTTGACAGTCTGCTTTCTCTCTGGTGAAGAGGTTTTTCGGTCAAATCTATTGATTACGCTTGACGGTGAAAGAAATCAGGTCCTCAGAGATGAAACCCACTAGTGTGTATTGTTAACTAGACTGGGGCTTGTGTGAGAGAGCGGGAAGAAACACTATTTTGTCAATTTAGAGTGATTGATTTAGATTGTGATCATCTTTTGGTGAAAATGTCGACGTACGTCGCTTCTGCTGTATTATGTGTAACAAAAATGAGTTTTTCTAGTTATTGTTAGTCACTGGCTGACTTAGACAAGGCATAATCAGTTAGCTAGCTGCACTGACAAACACATGATGCCACATATCATACATGACTATCAGTGTGTGCGTGTGTGTGTAAGCTATTGTCTTACCGTGTCAAGGTCGTTCCTGGAAGGACAGTAGTGTGATATTAGTGGCTGATCTTATCTTGGTGAGGATCAATCCCTCCAGCTGCTTGCTCATTCATTTTCACTCCATCAAAATCTCCTTCAATTTCTACAAAATAGCTCACAAAATCTGCGAAGTAGCCAACTGTATTTGTTTGCCATCGTTCTATATTTTGCTGTAAAAACCCTGACCTCACATATGTTATATGGTCTGCAGATCAGCATACGTTGTGTTTTTGTGCTGGTCTGGAGACCAGCTACCAGCATACCAGCATGAAAACACAACATCTATTGTGTCATCTTTACAAACAACATTAAATTCATCACACAGCAATTTAATACTCAAAAGGCATACCTAATAAATATACAAACACGTAGCAATAAAAACATTTTAAAGCCTTCCCATAGTGCATTTCATTTGAGCAAAGCATTTCACTGGAAGACAAGCAGCATAGAAAATGGATGGATGACATAATGGTAGCCAGGAGCTTTGAACTCGAGATCGGGGCTGACGTCATTGCAGCACTGCAATGAATGAGTTAAAATGTATTATGGGAAAACTTTAGGAGTTGTATTTGGCATATCAAACATACTTTGTATGTTTTTATAGTTCGCAGGTATACCTTTTGAGTGTTCAGTTGCTGTGTGATGAATTTAGTGTAGAAAATTGTGACGGACTGTTATGTTGTTACTGTTGTATATAATGACCCCCTGTGATTTCCAATGGTTTGACAAGTGCTGCTAGTTTTTGATTGGCTCCTGACTGACTTGTGAGTGGCACAGTATTTAAACAATTAGTAGTTTGACCAGATTAGATTAGCAGTGATTACAGTCGTAGTATCAGTGTTAGCGACTACTGTAAAAAAGCAGTAGCGGCCTCTGGTGCGGTAAAGGACATTTAGAGACACCCTCCAGTGGGCTGGAGTGCTAACAAGCGCTCATGAGGGGATCAATGAAGCGCATTCTGCTCGTTAATGGTCCAATTAACATCTGATTAGCAGCTACTTTGTGTGCCGGTGTGTTTAGATGTTGATGCTTTGATTGACAGGCGAGGGAATGAGTAAGCGGTTAGCGTGTGACTCCTCCTGGTTGAGCTAAAATAAGTTTATAGCATTGTTTGGGAATAATGTGTGTGTGACAGGTGTTTGAAAGGTTTACGCGGCATTAACGTTGCACGTGTGTGTGTGTGTGTTAGTTATCTAAAATCAGAGACTGTGGTCAGTAAGTAGGTGGTAATGAACACAAGATTAAGTCAGGCTTTAACTGAAGCTCCGCCCACCTGACCCGCTGACCATATACCCTTTGACCCCAGCTGCATCTATCATCTAATGACTGTTTCATGATGGACTAACACTGATATCAAAGGAACTCCAAGGTGTAGATGTTGGACCAGGAGGAGTGGGACTTTGTTGCTACAGCGAGCTGACTCTGTGCACTCAAAGGTGTTTTATAAATAAAGTTAGTAGGACTTATGGCTGATGTAGTTCTACATTTCTGTGTAAGCCCACCAGCTGTCCCACTCCTGTCCCACCCCTTTATCTCCATGTCTTCTCCCCTGAGGTGGAGGGCTGTCCCACTCATCATCTGAACTGTCCAAATTAAAATAATGAGACCGTGACATTGATAGCTTGGACCAGTGGGGGGCGTAATGGGATTTAACTAAACAGTTTATGACTTCCCGTCAATGCGAGTATGATAAACATAACTTTTGGTGGTGGTGAAGTGGGCGTGGCCAATGCGAAGACGCACGCCGTCGTCCACGAATAGCTGCTGGATGAGAGAGACAAAGGGATTGAGGAAGCAGCAGATGTGGACTTTAGTGCGCCCGCCTGCTTCATTCCTGACCGCTGCATGCCATTTATGACCGGCCAGCGAGGCGCCACGCACCAATCAGGGAAGGTGGCCGGGGTCACGTGACGAGGTGACCTTCAGCAGGAGGTTAAAAAGTGAGATGATGCTCCGTTGTCATCTTCACTCTTGTTCCCTGGGCTCGAGCACTCGCGCCGCTTCACCAGAGTACGGTGAGTACGCAATATCATCATCATCATCATCATCAATGTGAACATTTTCATGTCGTTCATGTAAACTGAGTTTTGGATGACCACCTGGAAGTTCTGATGATATCCCATTCATCCATTATCTAAGATGCTTATTCTCACCAGGATCTCCGGTATGCTGGAGCCTATCCCAGCTAACTTTGCAGGGCGCTTAAGGGCAATTTAGAGTCACCAATTAACCTAACATGTTTGTGGAGAACCTGCAAACTCCACACTCAAACGTCCAACATTTAAATTGAGTTGAACTCCATTAAGAAGCCAACATCACATGATCAAAGAGATAGGCGGGACAAAGTTAGTCTCCAAAGTTAGTCCACTTATGGTCATTAGATTTTCTTCCTGTCATTGCTCTCTGAAAAGCCCAATTCATGTCATCCCAATGGAATCCAAACTGGATCCAACTTAAGTAGCCTAAAAAAAGCGAGTGGCTCAGCGTGGCACTAGTTTGCATTCTTCGCGTGGCCTCGTGTCCGCTGAGCGACGCTTCACCGGTGATGGGCTTTAGAGATGAAGTCGAGGTCAGCTGTCAGGACTCTAAGCTCCCAACAATGTTGTGAGGCGGAGCCAAACAGGCGCTGGGCACGTACCCCTGGGGGGCCACCAGATGAGTCAAGTCAAGTCCTGTTAGCATCAGAGTTGCTATCTCAGTAGCTGATTTGTGCTTGACGCTATAGCAAGTGATCATGATCATCCCTTTTGGATGGTGGCAGGTTACACAAAAACCATTGGTCACTATTTTGATTAAGCATTGACCTTTAACCTCAGTATCAACACAGCTTTATTCCACTTTCCGGATCAACCTTAGTTGTTATTATTATTATTATTATTATTATTATTATTATTATTATTATTATTATTATTATTGTGCTTGACACGTAGTGACCAGTGTACTATGCATCTTCTTAGTTCAAGGACATCTGTACTTTTGTGTTTCCTTAGATGTCTCGCTTCCTGGATCTGAAGGAATTTGGAGATGCTGCACGTTATCTTCGTCTCACCAACCTGGAACAACTTGCTGCCAAGGCCCAGGCCTTTGATGGTAATCTAGAATGAAATATAAGAACATGAAGATGTGCTAATGTTGTTTGTTTTGTATGTTCCACCAGGCACTAAGCGTGTTTGGATGTCTGATGACGTTGAAGCGTACGTGGAGGTGGAGGTCAGAGAACTGAATGGAGATAAAACCACCGTGGAGACCAAAGATGGACGAGTTAGTCCCGATCCACTTTGACTTGCTTTACGTGGAGCTTTTCAATAAAACATCCTTCCATATGTTCCAGTTTGTGATCCTCAAAGAAGACGACCTGCAGCCGATGAACCCGCCCAAGTTTGACATGATGGAGGACATGGCCATGTTGACGCACCTCAACGAGGCCTCGGTCCTCTTCAACCTGAAGAGACGATACAGCATGTGGATGATCTATGTACGTACGTTGGTTAGCTTATTTTTACACTTACATTACATGAAGCTATACTGTTCCGTGCTGTCAGACCTACTCAGGTTTGTTCTGCGTGACGGTGAATCCTTACAAATGGCTGCCGGTCTACTCCGCCGAGGTGGTGGCGGCATACAAGGGAAGGCGTAGAGCAGACACGCCTCCGCATATCTACGCCATTGCTGATAACGCCTACAGCGATATGCTGCAAAGTGAGCCATCTTCATCATCACGACTCTTTGTTCACATTTTAACAATAAATAATAATAATAATCTTTCTCCCTCAGACCGTGAGAACCAGTCCATGCTCATCACGTAAGTATTTACTCATTTGGAGATGAGTAAGCATGAGTAATGGCTACACTGTTACTAGTAAAAGTATTGTTACTTAAACTAGCGTTCATGTTTGGTCTCAGAGGCGAGTCTGGTGCAGGAAAAACCGTCAACACAAAAAGAGTGATCCAATATTTCGCCATCATCGCTGCTCTGGGAGAAACGGTGAAAAAAGGAGTATGTTATCTTGACTTTTTTTTAATTTTTTCCACAAATGAATATAAGATGTTTGCTTATTTTAGCAATTCATGTTTTTATGTGCTTTCAGGGATCACTGGAGGATCAAATCATTGAAGCGAATCCCGCCATGGAAGCTTTCGGAAACGCCAAAACCATCCGCAATGACAACTCCTCTCGATTTGTGAGTGGAACTATGATAGGGGTGTGTCGGTCATGAACGAACGGGTCAAAAGAACTAGTTCTTTTTTGTGAACGGAATGAACAAGGTCACCGACCCTAAAATACCCGTTCAGTTCATTCAGTTGCAAATGCTTTTATTTTTTGATTGGCTGGAGAGTCAGTTGACCGTTCCTTTTGCAGGGCGGGACTATCTGCGTGCTTGCCTGTCTTATCCTATCATAGCGCCTCGCTTTGTGGGTGGGTGGGGTTAGCTGACTGAAAGACGGTTCACAAAAAAGAACTAGTTCTTTTGACCCGTTCGTTCATGACTGACACACCACTACATCACGTGTTGTTGCGCCGTTGAGTTGGAACAAATGTGAACTTGAGTAAACGGACTGACTCGACCAATTGACCGAAATGAACGAATCTTTTTACTGAATCATTCCGGTTCCCTGAAATAAACGTTTTTTTTTCCCACCACTACTGTCACCATCCCAAACCAGGAAACGGGAAGCAGACTTCCAGAAGTTGAAGCGGGAGTTGGAGGAGGCCGGCCTTCACCACGATGCATGCTTGCCTGTCTTATTCTATCGTTGCGCCTCGCTCTGTGGGAGGGTGGGGTTAGCTGACTGAAAGACCGCGACTGAGAACCGTTCATTCATGACCGGCAGTTGAGTCGGAACGAACGTGAACATGATTGAACAGACTGACTCGACACGGCTGACCGAGTCTATACACAGGGGGAGATCACAAGCTAACGATTAATTGACCGAAATGAACGGATCTTTTTACTGAATCAACTGGAATGATCCGGTTCACTGAAATGAACGACGACTGATACAATGAAGACTAAATGACTGACCGCTTTAAGGATTTGGCCAGTATACTGTAAAAACGATGTTGTTGGTTCTTGCTAACGATACTGTAGTTCTATACGGTAATGAAGGTTCTAATGAGTTATGCTTGGTTCGGCCACAGGGGAAGTTCATCAGAATTCACTTTGGTCCGACGGGGAAGTTGGCGTCCGCTGACATCGACATTTGTAAGTAACATTAGTCACTAGTTGACCCAACAAACGTCAACAATGAAGTGTTGAGGTCATTTTGTTTTGTGTCACTTTAATCAGACCTTCTAGAAAAGTCCAGAGTTGTGTTCCAGCAACCTGGAGAGAGAAGTTACCACATCTACTACCAGATCCTGTCCAATCACAAACCAGAACTACAAGGTAGCACCACTGTTAGAGATCTCGAGATCAGTACTGCTGATTGTTGGTCTTCATTGTTGGTCTCTTTTACCAGACATGCTGCTGGTGACCAAGAACCCGTACGACTACCACTTCTGCTCACAGGGCGTCACCACAGTAGCTAGCATCAAAGACAGCGATGAGCTGGAACTTACCGATGTAAGCGAGACTATGGGGAAAAGCATCTTTGAACGCAACCTTGCTCTAATGTATGTTGTTGCGTGCAGCATGCCATGGACACGCTGGGATTCACGTCCGAGGAAAAGTACGGCTGCTACAAGATCGTTGGCGCCATCATGCACTTTGGCAACATGAAGTTCAAGAAGAAACAAAGAGAGGAACAAGCAGACGCAGATGGAACTGAAAGTATGATTTTTTTTTTTCTCGTTTTTTATGCGATGATACGTGAACTACGTGTGCGTACGTCCTTGTAGGCGTGGACAAGGCGGCTTACCTGATGGGCATCAGTTCTGCCGACCTCCTCAAAGGTCTCCTGAACCCTCGAGTCAAAGTAGGAAATGAGTCCATCGTGAAAGGACAGACAGTCGAGCAGGTACCTAACAGATCAGACCATGTGATTACTGAGAACCGGTCCAGGATCTGACGGACTTGTTTACGTGCAGGTGTACTTCGCGGTGGCGGCTCTCGCCAAAGCCACGTACGACCGCATGTTCAAGTGGCTCGTCAGTCGCATCAACTCGTCCTTGCACACGGCGCTGCCTCGACAGTACTTCATCGGTGTCTTGGACATCGCCGGTTTTGAGATCTTTGAGGTACGGTATTTCGGACGTTTTGAGGCGTCGCGTTCGCGGTTGGCGTCGTTGTGACTTGTTTGTTGTTTTGTGTGCAGTTTAACAGCTTCGAGCAGCTGTGCATCAACTTCACCAACGAGAAGCTTCAACAGTACTTCAACCACCACATGTTCATCCTGGAGCAGGAGGAGTACAAGACCGAAGGCATAGAGTGGACCTTCATAGACTTTGGTCTGGACTTACAGGCCTGCATCGACCTCATAGAGAAGGTGCGTCGCTTCTTTCTACTATATGTTGGTGAATAAAAAGCATGTGCCACAATCTAATGATCTTCTGGGATGCATCCAGCCTATGGGAATTTTGTCCATCATGGAGGAGGAGTGTATGTTCCCCAAGGCTACGGACCAAAGCTTCAAAACCAAACTGTATGACAACCATCTGGGGAAGTCTCCCAACTTCCAGCGTCCACGACTGGATAAGAAGCGGAAGTATGAGACGCACTTTGAGGTGGTCCACTATGCTGGAGTGGTACGTATTCCACTTCCTACTTGAGGTCGGGACTGTTTTGGGGTATCATTACCCACCATCTTGTCTGTGTGGTTCACAGCATAACGTACGTGATGCTTGGTAACTTCCTGTCTTGCAGGTTCCGTACAACATCACAGGCTGGCTGGACAAGAACAGAGATCCTCTGAATGAGACCGTGGTGGCTTTGTTCCAGAAGTCCTCCAACAAACTGATGGCTGGACTTTTTGAGAACTACATCGGCTCAGAGACGGGTAACACACACACACACACACACACACACACACTACTGAGGACTGAAATACACAATAAAGCCTTTCATTTACAACATGTTTTATGTTCATGTTTTAGTCCTTAAAAACAAGCTTGTGGGAAAATTATGGCGTTAAATTTGTGGCGTTATCATTAATAATAATAATTTAATAATTTTTCAGGGCGCGTGGTTAGCACACAGGCCTCACAGCTAGGAGACCTGAGTTCGATTCCACCTTCGGCCATCTCTGTGTGTAGTTTGCATGTTCTCCCCGTGCATGCATGGGTTTTCTCCGGGTACTCCGGTTTCCTCCCACATTCCAAAAACATGCTAGGTTAATTAGCCACTCCAAATTGTCCATAGGTATGAATGTGAGTGTGAATGGTTGTTTGTCTATATGTGCCCTGTGATTGGCTGGCCACCAGTCCAGTGGCGTACCCCGCCTCTTGCCCCAAGACAGCTGGGATAGGCTCCAGCACCCCCGCGACCCTCGTGAGGATAAGCAGTAGAAAATGAATGAATAATTTTTCAGTCTTATGATTTGTCAACGTGAAAATGATGAAAAATCCACTTGCAGTGTTTGTATGTTTGTCCTGTAAGCAAACCATAGCACAAAAGGTTGTACTTTTGGACATGCTGAAAAGAACGTAGAAGATACACGACAATACGATGCTATGGAATACTTTTTTTTACTGTAAATAAATTTTGGGTTGGAATGAGGACTGCAGCAATATGTTTTAACGAGGATATAAAAATGCTACAGTACAGCAGAACAGCGCCAGGATGGAAAGATTACAGGAGAAAAGTTTAGAGGAGTGAAATAACACATTTCTTGTCTCCAACCACTAGGTTGATCATATAAAATTCAAACTCTGGTTTAAGATCTTTTGATAGTGTTTTAACACTTGTTTGACAAAAGTGTAGAACATTTATGGTGATGGGTTTTACAGTCTTAAAACATATACAATAAACGCGAACACGGTACACGAAGTATATTATGTAAAAGAGTGTAAAATGTTGCTGCATGTGGTTTCAGCTGCGGATCCCAAGCGTGAGACCAAACAAAGGAAGCGGAAAGCAGCTTCCTTCCAGACGGTCTCTCAGCTTCACAAGGTGAGTCATGTGATCATGATACACACGAACCAGTCATGATGTGCTATATATATATCACTATATTGACAGTTAGTATTATGGTACCCATTATGTCATTGGATGGTCATATCACCTTGTACTTTGGTACGTGACTAAAAATAAAAATAAAGTTAAAAATAAAAAAAGAATAAAAAAAAAAGTTGAAAATAAAATGAAAATTAAGTTAAAAAGAAAATAAAAATAAAGTTGAAAATAAAATGAAAATAAAGTTGAAAATAAAATGAAAATTAAGTTGAAAATAAAATGAAAATTAAGTTGAAAATAAAATGAAAATTAAGTTGAAAATAAAATGAAAATTAAGTTGAAAATAAAATGAAAATTAAGTTGAAAAGAAAATGAAAATTAAGTTGAAAAGAAAAATAAAGTTAAAAAAATTACATTTGTTCACTTCCTGCTTTCCTAATATAATTTAACAGTTACTGATTGTAAAAGTACCAGATGAAGGGGTAAGATTTAATACGCTTTGCTTCTTCCTACTCCTTTTGGACATGTGGAACTGTGAACTGATTATGGGATGCATTCAATTGTAATCTGATGCATATTCAGATGAAATAAAACCATTTACGACCTTATCAGTGATGAACGAACGCATCCTTCTTTGTTCAATATTTGGCATGCAGGGAAAGGTTAAAGGTCAAAATGTCACAAGGTTTTTTTTTTTTGTTTGGCCCGACAGGAGAATCTAAACAAGCTGATGGCGAACCTCCGCAGCACTCAGCCACACTTTGTCCGCTGCATCATTCCCAATGAGAGCAAGAGTCCTGGTGAGCAGACGCCATCTTAACATGGTTACATCACACGGCGCTGATCACATGACTAAAACAAAAACCTGTTTTGCTCAGGCATAATGGATCCCTTCCTAGTCCTGCACCAGCTCAGGTGTAACGGAGTCCTGGAGGGTATCAGGATTTGCCGAAAGGGCTTTCCGAACCGGATTATATACGCCGAGTTCAAACAGCGGTGAGTGTCCATCTGATGTTTCTTCTTCTGGAATGGTGAAATGTCAATATTATGTCAATTTAACAAGCGCCATGTTGACACGTGCATTCCCAGCTATCGCATCCTGAACCCTTCCGCCATTCCCGAAGCTTCCTATGTGGACAGCAGGAAGGCTGTGGAGAAACTCCTGGGTTCTCTGGACATTGACCACAGCCAGTACAAGTTTGGACAAACTAAAGTATGCACCAAACATCATTTGCTTGGAATCTTCTTGATCCTTTTGTTCCTGATATCTCCTCTCCTTTTCCCAGGTGTTTTTCAAGGCAGGTCTGCTGGGACAATTGGAGGACATGAGGGACACCCGTCTGTCTCAGATCCTGACCACCGTGCAGGCCATGAGCAGAGGAAAGCTGATGAGGATGGAGAGAGACAAGATGATGCTGCAAAGGTCGATATTCAATAAACAATAATTCCATTGGAACGTCATCAGATGGACTCTGAGGACTTTTGTGGTTTCTCAGGGATGCGGTGATGGTGATCCAGTTCAACCTGCGCTCCTTCTTCACCGTGCGCACGTGGCCGTGGATGATGTTGTTCTATAAGCTCCGCCCCTTGCTCAGGAGCGCCCAAGTGGAAAAGGAGCTCGCCTCTCTCAATGAAGACTTCTCCAAGTTGAAAGAAGCCTACGACAGGTGGCCACCATTCTCGTCTTCATCCTCTACTTCACCCCTTTTAACATGTGAAACTTCTTCTTTAGGTCTGAGGTGAAGCGATGTGAGGCAGAAGAACGTCAAGTGGTGATGGTGCAGGAGAAGAACGACTTGGTTCTGCAGCTCCAAGCTGTAAGTGGACCGAACGCATGAAAAAGTGATAAAAGTTCCATCCTTTTCTTCGTGGTCTGGTCCACGCAGGAGCAGGACAACCTGGCCGATGCCGAGGACCGCTGCAACCAGCTGATTAAATCTAAAATCTGCCTGGAGTCCAAGCTGAAGGAGATGAACGAGCGTCTGGAGGACGAGGAGGAGGTGAGCTCCACGCTGATGTCGAAGAAACGTCAGCTGGAGGACGAGGTGGTGACGCTGAGGAAGGATGTGGATGACCTGGAGATAACCCTGACCAAGGTGGAGAAGGACAGACACAGTGTGGAGAACAAGGTGGGTGATGCCACAACACTTGTTGGCTTTGCCCCAAAACTTCTCTGACCTTCTTCGTCCATCTTGGTGGGTTTTGTGTCCGAGCAGGTGAAGAATCTTTCCCATGAGATGTGCGTCCTGGATGAGTCCATCGCATCTCTGAGCAGGGAGAAATCGGCCCTTCAGGAAGCTCATCAGCAGGCTCTGAATGACCGCCAGTGTCAGGAGGACAAGGTCAACATGCTGACCAAAGCCAAGACTCGACTGGAGCAGCATGTGGACAGTGTAAGATCTCAGCAAAGTCTGGAGAACTCCATGCTGGTCTCCTCTTGGAATGTCTTTGCTCCAGCTCACGGTTCCTGTCATGCAGGTTGAAGGCTCCTTGGAGCAGGAGAAGAGGGCCCGGACCGAGCTGGAAAGAACCAAACGAAAGCTGGAGGGGGATCTGAAGCTGTCCCTGGACTCTGTGAGAGACCTGGAGGACCAGAAGAAGGAGCTGGAGGAGAGAATGAACAAGTATGGAACATTTAGAACTAAAATATTGACTTCATGGTCTCAAACTTGATGTTTTGTGGTGTGTGAAGAAAAGATTTTGAGCTGGGTCAGCTTCAGTCCAAAATGGAGGACGAGCAGAACCTGGTGGCTCATCTGCAGAAGACAATCAAAGAGCTTCAGGTGGGTTCCATGTCAGAGACACCCATGATCCTGAACCTCGCGTGTAGAGACCTATAATGGAGTAACATTCCCGCAGACTCGCATCGAGGAGCTGGAGGAGGCGTTGGACGCGGAGCGGGCGTGGCGCTCCAAAGCAGAGCGTCAGAGAAACGACATCGCTCGGGAGCTGGAGGAGCTTGGTGAAAAGCTGGAGGAGGCGGGAGGAGCATCTGCTGCTCAGATCGCACTCAACAGGTGAGTCCTGATCCTTGCTGTCATAGTGGTGTGTAGTTTATGAACGAACAGGTCAAAAGAACTTGTTCTTTTATGTGAACAGAATGAACAAGGTCAATGCACCTAAAATACCCGTTCAGTTTGTTCAGTTGCAAATGCTTTTTTTTGATTGGCTGGAGAGTCAGTCGGAGAGTCAGTCGGTGACCTCGTTCATTCCGTTCACAAAAAAGAACTAGTTCTTTTGAACCATTCGTTCATGACTGACACACCACTACATCACGTGTTGTTGCGCCATTGAGTCGGAACAAACACGAACTGACTCGACCAATTGACTGAAATGAACAAATCTTTTTTTATGTGAACAGAATGAACGAGGTCAATGCACCTAAAATACCCGTTCAGTTCGTTCAGTTGCAAATGCTTTTTTTTGATTGGCTGAAGAGTCAGTCAGAGAGTCAGTCGCTGACCTCGTTCATTCCGTTCACAAAAAAGAACTAGTTCTTTTAAACCGTTCGTTCATGACTGACACGCCACTACATCACGTGTTGTTGCGCCGTTGAGTCAGAACAAACATGAACTTGAGTGAACGAACTGACTCGACCAATTGACTGAAATGAACAAATCTTTTTTTATGTGAACAGAATGAACGAGGTCAATGCACCTAAAATACCCGTTCAGTTGCAAATGCTTTTTTTTGATTGGCTGGAGAGTCAGTCGGAGAGTCAGTCGGTGCCCTCGTTCATTACGTTCACAAAAAAGAACTAGTTCTTTTGACCCGTTCGTTCATGACTGACACACCACTACATCACGTGTTGTTGCGCCGTTGAGTCGAAACAAACATGAACTTGAGTGAACGAACTGACTCGACCAATTGACTGAAATGAACGAATCTTTTTACTGAATCATTCCGGTTCCCTGAAATAAACGTTTTTTTTTCCCCACCACTACTGTCACCATCCCGAACCAGGAAACGGGAAGCAGACTTCCAGAAGTTGAAGCGGGAGTTGGAGGAGGCCGGCCTTCACCACGACGCAACGGCCGCCACGCTGAGGAAGAAGCACGCTGACGCCGTGACGGAGCTCAGCGAGCAAATCGACGCGCTACAGCGAGCCAAACAGAAGCTGGAGAAGGAGAAGGCGGAGCTTAGATTGGAGGCCGACGACCTGGCTGCCAACCTGGAGCAGCTCGGCAGGAACAAGGTGACCAATCGGCTTCCTGGTTCCCTTCCATCTGAGAAGCTTCATGGCCTCTGATGTCTGTGCTGGTCCACGTGAGCAGGTTGCTGTGGAGAAGACGTGCCGAGTCTACGAGGACCAGCTCAACGAGAGTCGCAGCAGGACGGACGATCTGCAGAGACAACTCACTGAAATGTCCGCTCAGAAGGCGCGCGCCGTCGTTGAGGCGGGTAAGTCTGGGATTTAACGTTCCCTCACACGCTAATCCAGAACCCCCTTATTGACCCAATGAGTGTTTTTATATCACACGGCTCTGCTCAAGCCTTCTAACCGCCCACTTCCTGTATATCATCAACAGCCGAGTACAGTCGCCGTATGGAGGAGCGGGAAGTCCTCAACAATCAGCTGCAGCGGTCCAAAGCCGGACTCTGTCAGAACATGGAAGGCCTGAAGAAACAGCTGGAGGAGGAGAGCAAAGTAAACACGGAAAACTGTTTGATAATCTGAGCGTGTCGGTCATGAACTCATCCGTGATCGGTTTTTCTTTCAGGCGCGGGTGGCGCTGGCGCAGGCCGTGCAGGCGTCTCGCCACGACTGCAGTCTGTTGAGAGAGCAGCTGGAGGCGGAGCAGGAGTCCAAGGCTGAACTGCAGAGGATGCTGTCCAATGCCAACAGTCAGGTGGCTCAGTGGAGGACCAAATACGAGATGGAGGCCGTGCTGAGGATTGAAGAACTAGAAGACGCAAAGTAAAAAAAAAAAAAGTTTTTTTATTATCTTGTTCCAACACTGTCCACTAGGTGGCGGTATGCATTAGAACTTCACTTCCTCATTGGCATCCTGTTGGTTTGCAGGAAGAAGCTGGTTGTCAAACTCCAGGCGGCCCATGAAGCTGCTGAAGCATCTCAGGCCAAAAGTTCCTCGCTGGAGAAAACTAAACAACGTCTGCAGGTGGAGATCGAGGACTTGGTGGTGGAGCTGGAACGTTCTAATGCTTCCGTTTTGGTTCTCGACAAGAAGCAACGCAACCTTGACAAGGTCGGTCAGAAATATGAGATGCTAGCTTAGAACTTGACGTCTCCAAATCTGACATGTGTGTGTTCTCAGATGTTGGGCGAGTGGAAGCTGAAGCTGGAGGACACTCAGTCAGACCTGGAGGCCTCCCAGAAGGAATCCAGAAATCTGAGCACAGAACTCTTCAAGCTGAAGAACTTATACGAAGAAGCTCTGGACCACCTGGAGACGGTCAAACGGGAAAACAAGAACCTTCAGGGTACGGCTTGGATCGGGAACGACGACAATGCTAGCTCTTCAATGCTAACACTCAACACGTTTGCTTCCAGATGAGATTTTGGACCTGACGGAGCAGATCAGTCACAGCGGTAAGACCATCTACGAGCTGGAGAGGATGAAGAAGGTCTTGGACGTTCAAAAGAGCGACATCAAAGCAGCTTTGGAGGAAGCGGAGGTGAGGAAGGATGTCATGCTCCGTATGGAATATCTCACCAGGAACGTCCTCACACTGATTCTTTTCTTCCAGGGAACTCTGGAGAACGAGGAGAGCAAGACCCTTCGAGTCCAAATGGAGCTCGAGCAGACCAGGACGATGATTGAGCGAAGGATCGGCGAAAAAGATGAAGAGATTGACAACCTCAGGTGACCTTCGTTAGCTATTTGACTCAATTATGAAGGCATCAGAATATACCTGTGCTGTTTTCAATAGGATGCTAACTATGCTAACTTAGCATTTCTTTAAGATTAGGTTTTAATGCTAACGTGACTTAGCTAACTTAATGGTCAATACGCTGTCGTCCACCAGGCGTGGCCACCAGCGCTCCCAGGAGGCCATGCAGGCCAGCTTGGAGGCGGAGATTCGCGGTCGCAGCGAGGCGGTCCGTCTGAGGAAGAAGATGGAATCGGACCTCAACGAGATGGAAGTTCAGCTCAGTCATGCTAACAAGCAGGCGGTCGAGAGCCAGAAGACGATCACTCAGCTGCAGGATCACGTAATCAAAGATGGCCGCACATCCCTTCCTCCTCCCACCATTCCCGTCTCATACTTATGATGTCATGTTGCAGGTCAAAGTTCAGAAGACGGAGTTGGACGATAGCATCCAGTTGGTCAACCAGCTGAGGGAGCAGGTGGCTCTACTGGAACGGCGATGCACGCTGCTGTCGGCAGAGGAGGAGGAGCTACGTTGCGTCCTGGAGCAGACGGACCGCGCCCGCAAGATGACGGAACACGAGCTGGTGGAGGTGATGGACCGAGCCAACCAGCTCACCACTCAGGTCAACACCAACTAGGACCTCCATCTTCTACGTCGTCTTATATCAGCCTGGCGGATGAATTGACTGACTATTGAATTTTAGAATGCGGGGCTGGTGAACCACAAGAAGAAGCTGGAGGCCGACGTCTTCCTGCTGTCCAGCGAGGTGGACGACGTGCTACAGGAGCGTCGCAGCGCTGAGGAGAAGGCCAAGAAAGCCATCACTGATGTGAGTTCCGACTTTTTCATCTGTCAAGTCAAGTCAAAACTCCTCCTGAACTTCTGTGCTTCAGGCAGCCATGATGGCGGAGGAGCTGAAGAAGGAGCAGGACAGCAGTAGCATGTTGGAGAGAATCAAGAAGAACATGGAGATCACCACTAAAGGTAACAACAAAAACAACAACAACAATCCAGCATGAGCGTGGCTGTGGTCGACCTCATTACTGTATGTGTGTGTGACAGAACTTCAGGTCAAACTGGAAGAGACCGAGCAGATGGCGCTGAAAGGCGGGAAAAAACAACTTTACAAGCTGGAAACCAGAGTGAGTCAGCATGTGCACTTCCTGTCAGGTGATCGCTTATTCTGTTTACAAACATCACGTGTGTGTGTGTGTGTGTGTGTGTGTGTAGGTGCGTGACCTTCACGCCGAGCTGATGGTGGAGCAGAAGAAGAGTGAAGACTATCAGAAAGGGGTGCGTCGGTACGAAAGGAAGGTTAAAGAGCTGAGCTACCAGGTAACACACACACACACACACACTACATTTCCATCCTAACTTGTTGTTGTTGTTGTGTCAGTCGGAGGAGGATCGCAAAACACTGTTGAGGATGCAGGAACTTATCGACAAACTTCAAAGTAAAGTCAAAAGTTACAAGAGACAAGCGGAGAACGCCGTGAGTTATTATCGTTTTTTTTTTTTTTTTTTTTGAACGCCTCGACAAAACGCCGCCCGCCATCTTGATACACGCCACACTGTCGTTTTTACCAGGAGGAGCAGGTGAGCTGCAGCACCGTGCGCTTTAGGAAGATTCAACACGAGTTGGATGACGCCGAGGAGAGAGCCGACATTGCAGAGACGACGGTCAACAAGCTGCGGATTCGAACCCGCCAACAGATCAGCAAGGTCGCAGTGGTGAGTCTAACTGTCTGAGAACATTTTGTTTAGAGTGACACCCCCCCCCCCCTTTGAAAAAAATCAAAAATCTATTATTTTGTGTTGCTGCAGATTTCAGAATGAGACTCCGCCCCTTCCTCCTCAGACACCACCAGAGTTTGTGGTCATGTGACTGTCAATTTGCTGTGTTTGTTAGCTTAGATTTCTACTTTTATTGATTTAGTCTGAAGCTCAACTAAAAAGCTTAATTTCATTGTTGTGAAACATTTTAGGATTTTAATCAATTTTTTGCTTGTGAATGAGGCAGAGCTTAAATGGTATGCTGACTTTGTTAGCCTTTACTTAAATCGTTCCTCATTCTGCATTTTATCAAGTGGATTAGATTAGAACGCCCCCTAGTGTTTTTTACGCTTATAACACGTATACAAAACACTTAACAAAAAAACGCCCTCTAGTGGTCACACAGCAACATAGTAAGAATTGACGTAATCAGTGTTTGAGGTGATCTTTGTAACTGCAGTGCGAATGAATCAAAGTAAAACAGCTCTTGCTCACATTTTCCTTCTCTGTTTTCTTCTTCTCTCAAAAATTGAATTAATCGGGCTTCATTTGGCATCAACACTTTAATCACAAACTAGCTTTGCTCTCACGTGTTACACACACACACAACGCTGACAGCCAGTCACGTGACACCCACGCGCTCAACAGCAGACATTCATACACGCTGAAGGAAACGTCATATTAAGTTTAAATTGAGACAAAACAAAGTTGATCATGGACGTGTTGGCTCAGATAAATAAAAATTTGTGTTATTTAGAAGGTGAGCAGCAGATGGCGCTACTTCTTCAAGTTCATATTATTGGACATGCAAAAGGGAAGTTGTTTCAAAATCAAACAACTTCCTGTTTCCATGTGGGTGGGCGCTGGGCTCTTCATGGTTGATTATCCAGCATGTTGATCACACAGTCAGGAGATCGGGAAGACCAGGGTTCGATTCTCCGCTTGGACATCTATGTGGAGTTTCCATGTTCTTTCTCCAGGTATTCAGGTTTCCTCCCACATTCCAAAAACATGCTAGGTTAGTCCATAATGTCAATGATTGTTTGTCTAGATGTGCCCTGTGATTGGCTGGTGACCAGTCCAGGGTGTGTCCCGCTTCTCGCCCGAAGACAGCTGGGGTAGGCTCCAGCATAGTGAGGAGCCCGAGTGAGGATTCATCACAAAAGCATTCTGGGAAATGATTTGTTTGGCTACCAGAGGTCAGTGCATGCTCTATGGGTTATGTTAGTAAATCACAGTTTAAACTTCCTCTTTACTCTTCAAACAACAACAATGGCTGCCAGAGGTTTGAAATATATTAGTTGATTATTAATACTTTTTACACAACCTCCTCAAGCACTCAGTGTCCATATTCCAATTTTTGCCTGACTGCAGAGAGAAGGGCGTGTCCATTTTCCATACAAGAGGAGGCGTGGCCATGTTATACAAAACAGAAGTAGTGGGGGTGTCAATTTTAGGATATAGTACTTGACATATTAACACAAGAGGGTGTGTGTCCATGATACACAAACACAGTGTGTTCATGTTTGATTGACAGCAGTTTGGAAGGCCATGTCCATGTTTGGCACTGAAAAAGGGGTGTGTCAATGTTTGACTGACAGCCAATAAGAAGTCAGAGCAAAACTGCCATAAAAGCACCGACGTCCTTTTCGTTCTCACGGTAAGGACAAGCTGAAGATGGGGGACGGGGGCAATGGGGGTGGGGTGGGGGTGTCACCAAGTGGCGAGTGCATGCAGCTCACCACTCCCTGCTCCTTGATGCTGCTGTGGGCGGGCTCACAAGCCCACTTGGACCAATAAGGAAGCTTATCCCTTCCAGCCGTCCCAGATAGGACCTCTGGAATGACACCGGGAAAATGTTCGAAACTTTTAAGACTTTTCTGGAAGTCCGAGACATCCTACTTAGCTAGCATGTCAACACACACACACACACATTAAAGGGGACCTAGTATGCTATTATGCTGACCTATTAATAGCACTTTGTATTGAGTCCTGTAGAGCAGCTCCACACAATAACCCGCACAGAAAGCTTTCTAGATCTTCTAGATTCTGCATCTTTTTCTGCAGTGTTTGCCATATACTTCCTGCTTCTGACCCAAATGGTGTGTTTACTCCACCCTTAGCTCCCCTTCCGGTTACATAGGTCTGCGTTTACTGAGTGCAGACAATCTACAGCCCATATAAGGAAGTCCGGATCGCATTGACGTCAGTAGCACCCTATGTTAGAAAAAACTCTAATTTATAGGTCATCAAAGTGAATAAAGCCTAATAGGTCCCCTTTTAAAAATGGCAGCATGCAACACATTGACCACCAAAAGGAGGCGGAGTCTTGCTTGGTCGGGGTGGGGGGACTCACAGTGTTCGTGATGATGAAGGTCGCTTGACTCTGGGCCACTTCCTCTTCTCAAACATCCTAAACAGCAACAAATACACCTCGTTACATACTCATATGCAGTGTTTACAATTGTGTGTGTGTGTTTACATACCTGTAGTCATCAAAGCTACCGTGGTCCCGCCCACCAGCTGGGGAGACATTGTGATTGGTCAGTTAAGTCTGCTTTTCGGACACGTCACAAATTGTGTATATGTGTGTGTCATACCAGGTTCCACGGAGCGCATGTGTGGATTACACTGTTTATGTCCTCGACAGCCCCGCAGCTCCATCAGCTGAACGTGAAGACTGTTGAGAAGTATTCGGTCTAACGAGCCCACGGCGTTCACCAGCTGGAGATGACATCACAATTTAACACAAAGTCAAGTATTTCTGGAATCCTCAAGGTTCAAATGCCTTTTTTTTTTGTCCTGCATCTGTCTCTCTCACACAAACTACCCTCATGTTCTCCTTCGCTACGTCCATAAACCTTCTCTTTGGTCTTCCTCTCATCTCAGTCTGGCCTCTCTGATTTTATCTCCAATGTCCCTATGATGTACTCCTTCCTGATCCTATCCATCCTGGTCACTCCCAATGAGAACCTCAGCATCCATATCTTTGCTACTTCTAGTTCTTCTTCCTGTCTTTTCCTCAAGGGTTGCTGTCATGGAAACGTATACTTTTAGTGTGTATGTGTGTACCTGGTAGGGGTCAGTACTCATGTCAAAGTACTCCAGGAAGCCCGTTGCAAACTCACAGAACAGGAAGTTGTGGCTCTCATTGATGGTCCTCAGACACCAGTACGTGTTGTTGTTGGCGCTCGTACATGCACAGAAGGGACCCACTTGCATGCAAACACACACACACACACACACACACACACAGTGATGTCACAGTACTCCAACATAGTTTGGACGTTGTTGTATCGCGTCATACGTGTCCAATACGGTGCCGTTTGCCAGTGTTGGTTGTCATGCGTGAAGCAGGTGAGTCCTGGCATGGAACACGTGTCGTTGTTTCGTATTCTCTTGATCATCTTCCTCATCTTCTTCCTCCTCTTCTGCTCCTTCTCAAGCCACGCCTTCTTGTCATGAGCTCCGCCCCTCCTGAAGAGACACATAATGTCAGAAAAACGTCGTCTTGTTTTTGTGCAATTGCAGATTCGGACCTGAAGGGGTGCACACGGCCTCCTCTGTACCGTAAGTTCTTCTTCAGTTTGGCGTGGTGGCTGAAACACATCGTGATGATTACCCATCATGCTTCAACTTCCTGTTTGTGGGTCATGGTAAATACACGTACTTTTTGCAGTCGCACACCAAAGGGCGAGCCTTCTTCAGGTGAACTTTGACATCTTTCAGGTTTTTTATCTTGGTCTGCAGCGTCTCAATCTGACAGCAAAGGTAAAAAGAAGCAGAACAGGACGTGGATCTTCTAGTAAAACCTGCCACCAGAGGGCGCCCCCACACCGGATGTAAACATACCTCATGATCAATGTGCAGCTTGTGGTCCTTCCAGGCCTGCAGGGACTTGTAGACACCCGTGTCACATTTGACTGTGGAGTTGGTCAGAATGGAGCACCTGAGGAGAAACCAGACCATGAACGGAGAACGCTTCCTCAGCCCATCCTTTAAAATACGCTTCTCACCTGGGTGTGACTTTGACGGAGTTGGGCGGAGTCAGAGCGGTGGGAGCCTCGGTCATCCCGCTGAATTCGTCCTCTGAGGACTCGTGCAGGCTGAGGTTGCCAGGGTAACCGTTGGTTAAGGACACGGAGCGACTGAAGCGGTTCCTGGAGTAGCTCTTTAGAACCTTCAAGTCTAACACACACACACACGTGTGATGAGATGTCCATCACCTCCTACTTTCAGTTCTCCTTCGATGGAGACACTCACACTTCTTGGAGAAGATCGACTTCTTGTTGAAGGGTCGCAGCTTAAGAGGTCGTAGGTCACAATCACACTTGTGATACGACTCAGACTTGATGCTGATTGGACGTTGGCGGCTAAGCTCTTTTTTTCCTTGCGGGATCTTCTTAGCTCCTCCTCCTTCGCTCTTACATTTGAAGAGACGCAACTTCCCCGAGGAGTCCTCCACACACTGCCACTTCTACACAGTACATATGTTAATGAGGCTCAGCGAGGGGGGGGCGGAGTCACAGGTGTGGCGTACCTGTCCAGTTTGCTGACAAGGTGTCTGGTACTCGGCGCCCTGACACAGCTCTTTGACGCGCTGATGTTTGGGAAGGAAGTTCTCCTCCTGAGACACCTCCTTTCCTTCCATGCGCTGATGCAGCAGCTTCCTGTCCACGAGCCAATCAAAAGAGAGTGTGGCGTTATCATGATGTCATGTGAGTGGGCGGCGCCATTAATATTTACCCTCTCTCCACCATGAAGGAGTCTCTCCACACTTTTGATTTCTTGTTCACTTGGAACCTGCAACATGTTGACATGTCCGTCATCATTTGGACCAATCACAGGGCACGACTGTTCCTTTGCTAACCTGTTAGCGGGTCTGTCAACATCCAGCAGGCTCAGGATGGATTGGCCGTCCATGTCAGGGGGCGTGTCCAAGCCGGCGATGTCCAGGATGGTGGGCGCCAGGTCAATGTTGAGGACCATGTGAGGGTTGCTAGGAGACGGGCAGCGGCACACTTAGTTAGATTTGATCCTTAAAAAGGACTTAAGCTGCTTTAGCAAGCTAACAAAGGACAGAGTGTAGTCAGCTGACTCATGGTCATGTGACAATTGTTAGCTTCTGGAGGAGGAAGTGGAAACTACAAAGTCAGCAGCTTTTACAGTACGTGACTCGATTGTGTGTGTGTGTGTGTGTGTGTGTGTGTGTGTGTGTGTACACTTACACACTGCCTTGTTCCACGTTTGGTCCTCTTATATAAAATGGGACTCGGATATCAAAGTCATAAGGCATGGATTTTCCTGTACGACAACAACAAGAAAAACATGACTCAGCATAAAGACGGCCCCATGAGGACGGCCATGTTAGCATCTCATCACCTTTAACCAAACCGAACTGTCCAATGTGGTAACCGTGATCAGACGTGTAGATGATGTACGTGTTCTCCAGCTCGTTGGTCTCCACCAGCATGTTGTACAACTGACAAGCATCGACACGTACGTGTTTACAGCCGAATGACACGCTAACAGACGTATGATGATGTCACATGTGCGTGTCGGCGTGCGTCACCTTGTCCATGCTGTCGTCCACCGACAGTAGCGTCTGCAGTCGTTTCCTCTGGAGAACGTTGGTGAACTCCATGTGAATGGGCTTCATGGGACCCGTGTAGCGCATTATCCAGTGCTTGTCCGGGTTGGGAGCGTAGTTGTAACTGGGAGTACTGGGAAACATAGACATACAGTTTAGTGTGTGAAGTTCCACAGGGATCTGTCCAGGATCAACTGTTCTTTTCTGTTTATATCCAAGCATGATTGACATGTGGTGAAAGAATGTAACGATATGCTTGGACTCCGTGAAAAGCGAGTCTGTGTCCATGTTTAGTCCGTGTGAATGTGACTACATACATGTGCTGTGACGCGTTGGGGAAGGCGTTGCTGTACTGCGGCGCCGAATCCTCAGGTCCGTGAGGTGCAGCGTGACTCAGTACCATCATGACGGGCCGATGAGGATAAACACGTTTGGACCAGCGGAAGTAACGAATGGACTCTGCTGTGATCAAGTCGGTTAAGTAGTCCTAAAACACACACAAATAAACACTTTAGTACTTGGACATACGGTACTACTTTATGTACTTTATGTCCCCACCTGCTTAACATTGTCATTGCTCCCTTACGTACAATGCTAACATTTTAGCTTTGCGTGTAGCAGATGTCACACATACTATGAAAGATCAGCAGCAGCATCTAACATGCAGCACGTAACACCATGTAACATGTTGCATGTTGAACACACCGTTACATATGTAAACATGTAGCACATCATGCAGCACGTAACACCATGTAACATGTTGCACCGACAATTAACACTGCATACTCTACCATGCGGTACCATGTAGTGCGTAACAGGAACGTAGCATACGACGAAGAACGCGGCATACGATATCACTTAACATGTAACTAATAACATGGCGTGTAACACGGGACACATAACGTGAACACACCGTTACACATGTAAACATGTAGCACATCATGCAGCACGTAACACCATGTAACATGTTGCATGTTGAACACACCGTTACACATGTAAACATGGAGCACATCATGCAGCATGTTACATTCAAACAAACATGTAACAGCGCACAATAGCATAATATAACATGGAGCGTGCATGACAGTAACAAAGCGCATGTAACACTTAGCATGTAGCATTTAACACTAGAATGTCACATGCAGCATGTAACACAATTGGGACGTGTTTGGAGTGTATCGACGTGCGCGTATGCAGTGTGTGTGTGTGTGTGTGTGTGCATGCCTGAGGGTACTGTGCGCCGTGCTTCTCTCGGAGTCCGTTGCGACTGAGCGTGTAGTTGTAGAAGCGGCTGTTCTTGACCAGGCCAAGCCACTCCCTCCAGCCCAGCGGAACGTACGAGCCGTTGTATTCGTTCAGATACTTCCCAAAGAAGGCTGCCGCGTGCACGCACACACACACACACACACACACACACACAAACATGAGTAAACACATTGTCATGAAGTCAACGTGTGTGTGTGTGTGTGTGTGTGTACCAGTCCTGTATCCTGTGTTGTTGAGGTAGACGGCGAAGGTTCGTGGTTCCTGCTGCCGCTGCCACGACATGGACGAGCAATTCTCATTGTTGGTGTACGTGTTGTGGTTGTGCACATACCTACACACACACACACACACACACACACACACAGTGAGCGGACATTTGACTCAAAGTTCAATTTAGCACATTGCTAGCACACGCTTACTTTCCGGTGAGCATGCTGGAACGCGATGGACAGCACATGGGCGTGGTGACAAAGGCGTTGGAGAAAGAAGTCCCGCCCTCCTCCATGATGCGCCGTGTCTTATTCATGGCCTGCATGGAGCCTACACAGACACACACACACATGACCTTTGAACCACAGCTACGGCATTAGCTTGCAATGCTAACAACGGATGTTTCAGTCACCCAGCTCTAAGTCCTGATCATCAGTGAGGACCAGAATGATGTTTGGACGGATGTTGCGTCTGTCTCGCTGGAGGCGGGGCTTCAGTCGCTGGCCCGACAGGAAGTGAGCAGGGCTGAGCATCATCAATGCCAACAGGATGAGGAGGAGTCTGCTTGCCATGGCTTACAGGCGGCCCTGACCTCACCCAAAAGGTCAACCAATCAGCTTCTGGAAGACGGAAATAAAACAACAGGGGTCAAAGGTCAGGATGATGCTTACAAACAAGAGCGACACAGCGACCACGACACATGATGAGCGAGCACACGTGCATTCATCACACTGACGAGCCGTCACCGCCCCCCCCCCCTCCCGGTTGAAACTCGTGTGCATTAATATTCATGAGCTGTGGGCGGGTGCAGCTGGTCGCTAACGAGATGCAGCGCTAACAAACACTCTTCCATATTCATCAGCAGCTTGGCCTGCTGGGAGTCCACGGACCCCCCCCCATCCCCATAAGATCAGAGTGCCGTCTGCGCTGCACTGAGGTCAGAGGTCGGCACAGTGGTTACCATGGCGACAGAGAGTGGCCACTGTCTTCATCCTGAACGGACATCTGGAGCATCAGTGAACATGTCGCACTGTCAGCATCATCTGAGATGATCAGAGTGTGTGTGACAAAAAACGTAAGGGGTTAGTATGTCATTTTTTTTTCAACTTGCTTCTAATGCACTTTTCTGGTCAAAAAAACACGGGAAACCTCACACACACGCATCAGGGGCCTGAGAAGCACCCAAAAATGGCATAAAATGCCGAAATTTTAGGGCGTCACTTTTTGACAAAAAACGTAAGGGGTTAGTATGTCGTTTTTTTCAGTTTTTTTCAACTTGCTGCTAATGCACTTTTCTGGTCAAAAAAACACGGGAAACCTCACACACACGCATCAGGGGCCCCAGAAGCACCCAAAAATAGCATAAAATACCAGTGTTTAAATTTGGTGATTTTTGACAAAAAACGTAAGGGGTTAGTATGTCGTTTTTTTCATTTTTTTCAACTTGCTTCTAATGCACTTTTCTGGTCAAAAAAACACGGGAAACCTCACACACACTCATCAGGGGCCTGAGAAGCACCCAAAAATGGCATAAAATGCCAAAATTTTAGGGCGTCACTTTTTGACGAAAAACGTAAGGGGTTAGTATGTCGTTTTTTTCAGTTTTTTTCAACTTGCTGCTAATGCACTTTTCTGGTCAAAAAAACACGGGAAACCTCACACACACGCATCAGGGGCCCCAGAAGCACCCAAAAATGGCATAAAATACCAGTGTTTAAATTTGGTGATTTTTGACAAAAAACGTAAGGGGTTCGTATGTCGTTTTTTTCAGTTTTTTTTCAACTTGCTGCTAATGCACTTTTCTGGTCAAAAAAAACACGGGAAACCTCACACACACGCATCAGGGGGCCCAGGAGTACCCAAAAATGGCATAAAATGCGGAAATTTTAGGGCGTCACTTTTTGATAAAAAACGTAAGGGGTTAGTATGGCGTTTTTTTCAGTTTTTTTCAACTTGCTACTAATGCACTTTTCTGGTCAAAAAAACACGGGAAACCTCACACACACGCATCAGGGGCCCCAGAAGCACCCAAAAATGGCATAAAATACCAGTGTATAAATTTGGTGATTTTTGACAAAAAACGTAAGGGGTTAGTATGTCGTTTTTTTCATTTTTTTCCAACTTGCTGCTAATGCACTTTTCTGGTCAAAAAAACACGGGAAACCTCACACACACGCATCAGGGGACCCAGAAGCACCCAAAAATGGCATAAAATACCAGTGTTTAAATTTGGTGATTTTTGACAAAAAACGTAAGGGGTTAGTATGTCGTTTTTTGTCATTTTTTTCAACTTGCTTCTAATGCACTTTTCTGGTCAAAAAAAACACGGGAAACCTCACACACACGCATCAGGGGCCCCAGAAGCACTCAAAAATAGCATAAATACCAGTGTTTAAATTTGGTGATTTTTGACAAAAAACGTAAGGGGTTAGTATGTCGTTTTTTTCATTTTTTTCCAACTTGCTGCTAATGCACTTTTCTGGTCAAAAAAACACGGGAAACCTCACACACACGCATCAGGGGACCCAGAAGCACCCAAAAATGGCATAAAATACCAGTGTTTGAATTTGGTGATTTTTGACAAAAAACGTAAGGGGTTAGTATGTCGTTTTTTGTCATTTTTTTCAACTTGCTGCTAATGCACTTTTCTGGTCAAAAAAACACGGGAAACCTCACACACACTCAACAGGGGGCCCAGGAGTACCCAAAAATGGCATAAAATGCCAAAATTTTAGGGCGTCACTTTTTGACAAAAAACGTAAGGGGTTAGTATGGCGTTTTTTCAGTTTTTTTCAACTTGCTGCTAATGCACTTTTCTGGTCAAAAAAACACGGGAAACCTCACACACGCATCAGGGGCCTGAGAAGCACCCAAAAATGGCATAAAATGCCAGTGTTTGAATTTGGTGATTTTTGACAAAAAACGTAAGGGGTTAGTATGTCGTTTTTTTCAGTTTTTTCAACTTGCTGCTAATGCACTTTTCTGGTCAAAAAAACACGGGAAACCTCACACACACGCATCAGGGGCCTGAGAAGCACCCAAAAATGGCATAAAATGCCAGTGTTTGAATTTGGTGATTTTTGACAAAAAACGTAAGGGGTTAGTATGGCGTTTTTTTTCAGTTTTTTTCAACTTGCTTCTAATGCACTTTTCTGGTCAAAAAAACACAGGAAACCTCACACACACTCATCAGGGGGCCCAGGAGTACCCAAAAATGGCATAAAATACCAGTGTTTAAATTTGGTGATTTTTGACAAAAAACGTAAGGGGTTAGTATGTTGTTTTTTTCAGTTTTTTTCAACTTGCTGCTAATGCACTTTTCTGGTCAAAAAAACACGGGAAACCTCACACACACGCATCAGGGGCCCCAGAAGCACCCAAAAATGGCATAAAATACCAGTGTATAAATTTGGTGATTTTTGACAAAAAACGTAAGGGGTTAGTATGTCGTTTTTTTCATTTTTTTCCAACTTGCTGCTAATGCACTTTTCTGGTCAAAAAAACACGGGAAACCTCACACACACGCATCAGGGGACCCAGAAGCACCCAAAAATGGCATAAAATACCAGTGTTTAAATTTGGTGATTTTTGACAAAAAACGTAAGGGGTTAGTATGTCGTTTTTTTCATTTTTTTCCAACTTGCTGCTAATGCACTTTTCTGGTCAAAAAAACACGGGAAACCTCACACACACGCATCAGGGGACCCAGAAGCACCCAAAAATGGCATAAAATACCAGTGTTTGAATTTGGTGATTTTTGACAAAAAACGTAAGGGGTTAGTATGTCGTTTTTTGTCATTTTTTTCAACTTGCTGCTAATGCACTTTTCTGGTCAAAAAAACACGGGAAACCTCACACACACTCAACAGGGGGCCCAGGAGTACCCAAAAATGGCATAAAATGCCAAAATTTTAGGGCGTCACTTTTTGACAAAAAACGTAAGGGGTTAGTATGGCGTTTTTTCAGTTTTTTTCAACTTGCTGCTAATGCACTTTTCTGGTCAAAAAAACACGGGAAACCTCACACACGCATCAGGGGGCCCAGGAGTACCCAAAAATGGCATAAAATACCAGTGTTTAAATTTGGTGATTTTTGACAAAAAACGTAAGGGGTTAGTATGTTGTTTTTTTCAGTTTTTTTCAACTTGCTGCTAATGCACTTTTCTGGTCAAAAAAACACGGGAAGCCTCACACACACTCATCAGGGGGCCCAGGAGTACCCAAAAATGGCATAAAATGCCAAAATTTTAGGGCGTCACTTTTTGACAAAAAACGTAAGGGGTTAGTATGGCGTTTTTTCAGTTTTTTTTTCAACTTGCTGCTAATGCACTTTTCTGGTCAAAAAAACATGGGAAACCTCACACACACTCAACAGGGGCCTCAGAAGCACCCAAAAATGGCATAAAATGCCAGTGTTTGAATTTGGTGATTTTTGACAAAAAACGTAAGGGGTTAGTATGTCGTTTTTTTCAGTTTTTTCAACTTGCTGCTAATGCACTTTTCTGGTCAAAAAAACACGGGAAACCTCACACACACGCATCAGGGGCCCCAGAAGCACCCAAAAATGGCATAAAATACCAGTGTTTAAATTTGGTGATTTTTGACAAAAAACGTAAGGGGTTAGTATGTCGTTTTTTTCAGTTTTTTTCAACTTGCTACTAATGCACTTTTCTGGTCAAAAAAACATGGGAAACCTCACACACACTCAACAGGGGCCTCAGAAGCACCCAAAAATGGCATAAAATGCCAGTGTTTGAATTTGGTGATTTTTGACAAAAAACGTAAGGGGTTAGTATGTCGTTTTTTTCAGTTTTTTCAACTTGCTGCTAATGCACTTTTCTGGTCAAAAAAACACGGGAAACCTCACACACACGCATCAGGGGCCCCAGAAGCACCCAAAAAAAGCATAAAATACCAGTGTTTAAATTTGGTGATTTTTGACAAAAAACGTAAGGGGTTAGTATGTCGTTTTTTGTCATTTTTTTCAACTTGCTGCTAATGCACTTTTCTGGTCAAAAAAACACGGGAAACCTCACACACACTCAACAGGGGGCCCAGGAGTACCCAAAAATGGCATAAAATGCCGAAATTTTAGGGCGTCACTTTTTGACAAAAAACGTAAGGGGTTAGCATGGCGTTTTTTCAGTTTTTTTCAACTTGCTGCTAATGCACTTTTCTGGTCAAAAAAACACGGGAAACCTCACACACACGCATCAGGGGCCCCAGAAGCACCCAAAAATGGCATAAAATACCAGTGTTTAAATTTGGTGATTTTTGACAAAAAACGTAAGGGGTTAGTATGTCGTTTTTTGTCATTTTTTTCAACTTGCTTCTAATGCACTTTTCTGGTCAAAAAAAACACGGGAAACCTCACACACACGCATCAGGGGCCCCAGAAGCACTCAAAAATAGCATAAATACCAGTGTTTAAATTTGGTGATTTTTGACAAAAAACGTAAGGGGTTAGTATGTCGTTTTTTTCAGTTTTTTTCAACTTGCTGCTAATGCACTTTTCTGGTCAAAAAAACACGGGAAACCTCACACACACGCATCAGGGGACCCAGAAGCACCCAAAAATGGCATAAAATACCAGTGTTTGAATTTGGTGATTTTTGACAAAAAACGTAAGGGGTTAGTATGTCGTTTTTTGTCATTTTTTTCAACTTGCTGCTAATGCACTTTTCTGGTCAAAAAAACACGGGAAACCTCACACACACTCATCAGGCTGCCCGGGAGTACCCAAAAATGGCATAAAATGCCAAAATCTTAGGGCGTCACTTTTTGACAAAAAACGTAAGGGGTTAGTATGGCGTTTTTTCAGTTTTTTTCAACTTGCTGCTAATGCACTTTTCTGGTCAAAAAAACACGGGAAACCTCACACACGCATCAGGGGCCTGAGAAGCACCCAAAAATGGCATAAAATGCCAGTGTTTGAATTTGGTGATTTTTGACAAAAAACGTAAGGGGTTAGTATGTCGTTTTTTTCAGTTTTTTCAACTTGCTGCTAATGCACTTTTCTGGTCAAAAAAACACGGGAAACCTCACACACACGCATCAGGGGCCTGAGAAGCACCCAAAAATGGCATAAAATGCCAGTGTTTGAATTTGGTGATTTTTGACAAAAAACGTAAGGGGTTAGTATGGCGTTTTTTTCAGTTTTTTTCAACTTGCTTCTAATGCACTTTTCTGGTCAAAAAAACACAGGAAACCTCACACACACTCATCAGGGGGCCCAGGAGTACCCAAAAATGGCATAAAATACCAGTGTTTAAATTTGGTGATTTTTGACAAAAAACGTAAGGGGTTAGTATGTTGTTTTTTTCAGTTTTTTTCAACTTGCTGCTAATGCACTTTTCTGGTCAAAAAAACACGGGAAGCCTCACACACACTCATCAGGGGGCCCAGGAGTACCCAAAAATGGCATAAAATGCCAAAATTTTAGGGCGTCACTTTTTGACAAAAAACGTAAGGGGTTAGTATGGCGTTTTTTCAGTTTTTTTTTCAACTTGCTGCTAATGCACTTTTCTGGTCAAAAAAACATGGGAAACCTCACACACACTCAACAGGGGCCTCAGAAGCACCCAAAAATGGCATAAAATGCCAGTGTTTGAATTTGGTGATTTTTGACAAAAAACGTAAGGGGTTAGTATGTCGTTTTTTTCAGTTTTTTCAACTTGCTGCTAATGCACTTTTCTGGTCAAAAAAACACGGGAAACCTCACACACACGCATCAGGGGCCCCAGAAGCACCCAAAAAAAGCATAAAATACCAGTGTTTAAATTTGGTGATTTTTGACAAAAAACGTAAGGGGTTAGTATGTCGTTTTTTGTCATTTTTTTCAACTTGCTGCTAATGCACTTTTCTGGTCAAAAAAACACGGGAAACCTCACACACACTCATCAGGCTGCCCGGGAGTACCCAAAAATGGCATAAAATGCCAAAATTTTAGGGCGTCACTTTTTGACAAAAAACATAAGGGGTTAGTATGGCGTTTTTTTCAGTTTTTTTCAACTTGCTTCTAATGCACTTTTCTGGTCAAAAAAACACGGGAAACCTCACACACACGCATCAGGGGCCCCAGAAGCACCCAAAAATGGCATAAAATACCAGTGTTTAAATTTGGTGATTTTTGACAAAAAACGTAAGGGGTTAGTATGTCGTTTTTTGTCATTTTTTTCAACTTGCTTCTAAT
Source organism: Doryrhamphus excisus (assembly GCF_030265055.1). Lineage (NCBI taxonomy): Eukaryota > Metazoa > Chordata > Actinopteri > Syngnathiformes > Syngnathidae > Doryrhamphus > Doryrhamphus excisus. The sequence goes on along the minus strand of NC_080475.1, from coordinate 11,416,617 downwards.
GCACTTTTCTGGTCAAAAAAAACACGGGAAACCTCACACACACGCATCAGGGGCCCCAGAAGCACTCAAAAATAGCATAAATACCAGTGTTTAAATTTGGTGATTTTTGACAAAAAACGTAAGGGGTTAGTATGTCGTTTTTTTCAGTTTTTTTCAACTTGCTGCTAATGCACTTTTCTGGTCAAAAAAACACGGGAAACCTCACACACACGCATCAGGGGACCCAGAAGCACCCAAAAATGGCATAAAATACCAGTGTTTGAATTTGGTGATTTTTGACAAAAAACGTAAGGGGTTAGTATGTCGTTTTTTGTCATTTTTTTCAACTTGCTGCTAATGCACTTTTCTGGTCAAAAAAACACGGGAAACCTCACACACACTCATCAGGCTGCCCGGGAGTACCCAAAAATGGCATAAAATGCCAAAATCTTAGGGCGTCACTTTTTGACAAAAAACATAAGGGGTTAGTATGGCGTTTTTTTCAGTTTTTTTCAACTTGCTTCTAATGCACTTTTCTGGTCAAAAAAACACGGGAAACCTCACACACACTCAACAGGGGGCCCAGGAGTACCCAAAAATGGCATAAAATGCCAAAATTTTAGGGCGTCACTTTTTGACAAAAAACGTAAGGGGTTAGTATGTTGTTTTTTTCAGTTTTTTTCAACTTGCTGCTAATGCACTTTTCTGGTCAAAAAAACACGGGAAGCCTCACACACACTCATCAGGGGGCCCAGGAGTACCCAAAAATGGCATAAAATGCCAAAATTTTAGGGCGTCACTTTTTGACAAAAAACGTAAGGGGTTAGTATGGCGTTTTTTCAGTTTTTTTTTCAACTTGCTGCTAATGCACTTTTCTGGTCAAAAAAACATGGGAAACCTCACACACACTCAACAGGGGCCTCAGAAGCACCCAAAAATGGCATAAAATGCCAGTGTTTGAATTTGGTGATTTTTGACAAAAAACGTAAGGGGTTAGTATGTCGTTTTTTTCAGTTTTTTCAACTTGCTGCTAATGCACTTTTCTGGTCAAAAAAACACGGGAAACCTCACACACACGCATCAGGGGCCCCAGAAGCACCCAAAAATGGCATAAAATACCAGTGTTTAAATTTGGTGATTTTTGACAAAAAACGTAAGGGGTTAGTATGTCGTTTTTTTCAGTTTTTTTCAACTTGCTACTAATGCACTTTTCTGGTCAAAAAAACATGGGAAACCTCACACACACTCAACAGGGGCCTCAGAAGCACCCAAAAATGGCATAAAATGCCAGTGTTTGAATTTGGTGATTTTTGACAAAAAACGTAAGGGGTTAGTATGTCGTTTTTTTCAGTTTTTTCAACTTGCTGCTAATGCACTTTTCTGGTCAAAAAAACACGGGAAACCTCACACACACGCATCAGGGGCCCCAGAAGCACCCAAAAAAAGCATAAAATACCAGTGTTTAAATTTGGTGATTTTTGACAAAAAACGTAAGGGGTTAGTATGTCGTTTTTTGTCATTTTTTTCAACTTGCTGCTAATGCACTTTTCTGGTCAAAAAAACACGGGAAACCTCACACACACTCATCAGGCTGCCCGGGAGTACCCAAAAATGGCATAAAATGCCAAAATTTTAGGGCGTCACTTTTTGACAAAAAACATAAGGGGTTAGTATGGCGTTTTTTTCAGTTTTTTTCAACTTGCTTCTAATGCACTTTTCTGGTCAAAAAAACACGGGAAACCTCACACACACGCATCAGGGGCCCCAGAAGCACCCAAAAATGGCATAAAATACCAGTGTTTAAATTTGGTGATTTTTGACAAAAAACGTAAGGGGTTAGTATGTCGTTTTTTGTCATTTTTTTCAACTTGCTTCTAATGCACTTTTCTGGTCAAAAAAAACACGGGAAACCTCACACACACGCATCAGGGGCCCCAGAAGCACTCAAAAATAGCATAAATACCAGTGTTTAAATTTGGTGATTTTTGACAAAAAACGTAAGGGGTTAGTATGTCGTTTTTTTCAGTTTTTTTCAACTTGCTGCTAATGCACTTTTCTGGTCAAAAAAACACGGGAAACCTCACACACACGCATCAGGGGACCCAGAAGCACCCAAAAATGGCATAAAATACCAGTGTTTGAATTTGGTGATTTTTGACAAAAAACGTAAGGGGTTAGTATGTCGTTTTTTGTCATTTTTTTCAACTTGCTGCTAATGCACTTTTCTGGTCAAAAAAACACGGGAAACCTCACACACACTCATCAGGCTGCCCGGGAGTACCCAAAAATGGCATAAAATGCCAAAATCTTAGGGCGTCACTTTTTGACAAAAAACATAAGGGGTTAGTATGGCGTTTTTTTCAGTTTTTTTCAACTTGCTTCTAATGCACTTTTCTGGTCAAAAAAACACGGGAAACCTCACACACACTCAACAGGGGGCCCAGGAGTACCCAAAAATGGCATAAAATGCCAAAATTTTAGGGCGTCACTTTTTGACAAAAAACGTAAGGGGTTAGTATGGCGTTTTTTTCAGTTTTTTTCAACTTGCTGCTAATGCACTTTTCTGGTCAAAAAACACGGGAAACCTCACACACACTCAACAGGGGGCCCAGGAGAACCCAAAAATGGCATAAAATGCCAAAATTTTAGGGCGTCACTTTTTGACAAAAGACGTAAGGGGTTAGTATGTCGTTTTTTTCATTTTTTTTTAAACTTGCTGCGAATGCACTTTTCTGGTCAAAAAAACACGGGAAGCCTCACACACACTCAACAGGGGGCCCAGGAGTACCCAAAAATGGCATAAAATGCCAAAATTTTAGGGTGTCACTTTTTGACAAAAAACGTAAGGGGTTAGTATGTCGTTTTTTTCAGTTTTTTTTCAACTTGCTGCTAATGCACTTTTCTGGTCAAAAAAACACGGGAAACCTCACACACACGCATCAGGGGCCCCAGAAGCACCCAAAAATGGCATAAAATACCAGTGTTTAAATTTGGTGATTTTTGACAAAAAACGTAAGGGGTTAGTATGTCGTTTTTTTCATTTTTTTCAACTTGCTTCTAATGCACTTTTCTGGTCAAAAAAACACGGGAAACCTCACACACACTCATCAGGGGCCTGAGAAGCACCCAAAAATGGCATAAAATGCCAAAATTTTAGGGCGTCACTTTTTGACGAAAAACGTAAGGGGTTAGTATGTCGTTTTTTTCAGTTTTTTTCAACTTGCTGCTAATGCACTTTTCTGGTCAAAAAAACACGGGAAACCTCACACACACGCATCAGGGGCCCCAGAAGCACCCAAAAATGGCATAAAATACCAGTGTTTAAATTTGGTGATTTTTGACAAAAAACGTAAGGGGTTAGTATGTCGTTTTTTTCAGTTTTTTTTCAACTTGCTGCTAATGCACTTTTCTGGTCAAAAAAAACACGGGAAACCTCACACACATGCATCAGGGGGCCCAGGAGTACCCAAAAATGGCATAAAATGCGGAAATTTTAGGGCGTCACTTTTTGATAAAAAACGTAAGGGGTTAGTATGGCGTTTTTTTCAGTTTTTTTCAACTTGCTACTGATGCACTTTTCTGGTCAAAAAAACACGGGAAACCTCACACACACGCATCAGGGGCCCCAGAAGCACCCAAAAATGGCATAAAATACCAGTGTATAAATTTGGTGATTTTTGACAAAAAACGTAAGGGGTTAGTATGTCGTTTTTTGTCATTTTTTTCAACTTGCTGCTAATGCACTTTTCTGGTCAAAAAAACCACGGGAAACCTCACACACACGCATCAGGGGCCTGAGAAGCACCCAAAAATGGCATAAAATGCCAAAATTTTAGGGCGTCACTTTTTGACAAAAAACATAAGGGGTTAGTACGGCGTTTTTTTCATTTTTTTTCAACTTGCAACTAATGCACTTTTCTGGTCAAAAAAACACGGGAAACCTCACACACACGTATCAGGGGCCCCAGAAGCACCCAAAAATGGCATAAAATACCGAAATTTTAGGGCGTCACTTTTTGACAAAAAACGTAAGGGGTTAGTATGTCGTTTTTTTCTTTTTTTTCAACTTGCTACTAATGCACTTTTCTGGTCAAAAAAACACGGGAAACCTCACACACACGTATCAGGGGCCTGAGAAGCACCCAAAAATGGCATAAAATACCAGTGTATAAATTTGGTGATTTTTGACAAAAAACGTAAGGGGTTAGTATGTCGTTTTTTGTCATTTTTTTCAACTTGCTGCTAATGCACTTTTCTGATCAAAAAAAACACGGGAAACCTCACACACACGCATCAGGGGCCTGAGAAGCACCCAAAAATGGCATAAAATGCCAAAATTTTAGGGCGTCACTTTTTGACAAAAAACACAAGGGGTTAGTATGGCGTTTTTTTCAACTTGCTACTAATGCACTTTTCTGGTCAAAAAAACATGGGAAACCTCACACACACTCAACAGGGGCCTCAGAAGCACCCAAAAATGGCATAAAATACCAGTGTTTAAATTTGGTGATTTTTGACAAAAAACGTAAGGGGTTAGTATGGCGTTTTTTTCAGTTTTTTTCAACTTGCTGCTAATGCACTTTTCTGGTCAAAAAAACACGGGAAGCCTCACACACACTCATCAGGGGGCCCGGGAGTACCCAAAAATGGCATAAAATGCCAAAATTTTAGGGCGTCACTTTTTGACAAAAAACGTAAGGGGTTAGTATGTCGTTTTTTTCTTTTTTTTTCAACTTGCTACTAATGCACTTTTCTGGTCAAAAAAACACGGGAAACCTCACACACACTCATCAGGGGGCCCAGAAGCACCCAAAAATGGCATAAAATACCAGTGTTTAAATTTGGTCATTTTTGACAAAAAACGTAAGGGGTTAGTATGGCGTTTTTTTCAACTTGCTGCTAATGCACTTTTCTGGTCAAAAAAACACGGGAAACCTCACACACACTCAACAGGGGGCCCAGGGGCACCCAAAAATGGCATAAAATGCCAAAATTTTAGGGCATTTATTATTTCTCACAGCTCCTCGCGGTGAAGCTGGAGGAGGTGGCCGGCGACCGGGAAGTCTGGGCTTCCCTACTGAGACTGCTGCCCCCGCAACCCAGACCCGGATAAGTGGAGGAAAATGGATGGATGCTCTGCGCATTAGCTTAGCATTAGTCTAGCAGGATGTTTCTATTGTTGTCATTGTCTAGCATCAACTTCCTCTTCTTGTCCCCGCCCTTCTGCTTCTCTGCTCTTCCTCTCCCTGATGGGAGTTATGTCCAATGAAAGAATGTTGACTTGTAAAGAGAACAGAGTCGACACAATAAAATCCATGTTCCCCGTCTCTCTCCTGTTCGCCCTCGCCATCCCTGCGGGTGGCTTAGCCATACTGCCCACTCGCAGACGCAAATAAACTGATGGAGAATATACACACACATATATATTCAGGCAAAGAAATTCAGCAAAGCGAGCATCAGAGGAGGGTTGCAGGTCACCAGTAGATACATATTGTGTCAACACGCTAATGCTAGTAAGTCTAGGCAGAGGACAAAGGTCAGAGAGTGCCGCCCTCGCAGGTGAGGAGGGAGGCAGCCAATCGGTGTGCAGCAGCGTGCGTCGCCATGGCGACTCTGACCCAAAGTGCTGCTCGGGCCTCGCTCTCCTCTCGCTAATCAGGAACATGTGGGAAAACATGGAGAGGAATGTGGAGGAGAGAACGTCATCTGGCCAGGAAAGCAGCCTGGAACGACGTCTGCATCACTCTGTGTGTGTGTGTGTGTGTGTGTGTAAGACACAACAACAATATCAACAACACCGTGTATGTGTGTGTGTGTCATTGTTTGGGTCTAAACTACATCATTAATCAGGAATGTTCTGTTCCTCTTACTGGGTCACGACAAGTGCACAAACCCTCTGACATGCACACGCACACACACACACACACACACACAGTGTCAGTAGTAAGTCACATGTGAACAAAGTGACTTGGGACTTGAACACATTTCATTTTTGACATTCATTTTGTAAAAGTAGCTCTCCCAACAAAAAACCAAGGTGACTCCTATTATAGTCAGTAGTACATTTAAACAATTACACTGCATGCATGTGTACTGGTTACAGCCAATTTCACTCATGGGCAGCACTCATGCAGCCCCCATGCCAACTATGTAACCCACCAACACCCATGTAATAATATAATAAAAAATAATATTCTAGTTTATGGTCTGACGACTGGCAGGCTTATCCCCACCCCTTCAATTTCTGCAGTAAAGTTGGCAGCACAACCAGCACCTCAGGATAGACTAATTAATTTTAATTATTCATGTAGCAACAATTTAATTCAATGAAGAGCAATTTAAACTAAAACTATTGTCAAATTTGGACAAATTTTGGACCGGCTAATTGAGCCCAATTAATACAATTTCACATAAGCGTACTGATTTTTGTTGCAGCTAATTAGACATCAATAGCTGTGTGTAGAACTGCAACTACTAATTGATTAATCTTAGATTAATCTAAGATTAATTAATCGACCGCACACTTACGCAAGGATTACCCGATTAATCAATTGATTCATTTATTAATAATTGATTACCCAGTTAATTAACAACTATTTTGGTAATCTATTAATCATATTTGAAATTTAAATATGTAAACATCATCTGATTTCAGCCAGTCAAATGTGATTCGTTTGTTATTTCCTTCGTCATCCACGAAAACAGACCTCTTTTATGATATTTTGCGGACCCAACCACGAACTGGAGGTGTTTGCTTTGAATTAATTTGGTCTAACTGATTACTCCATTAATTGAAACAATTAACTTCAGATTAATCGACTAAGACAGGTGTCGGAAACCTGTAGCTCGTCAGAAATTAAAAATTTACTTTTTAAAAATCTGATTCAAGGATTAATGGGAAAAAAATAGACAGATTAATCTGTCTATTTAAAATAATCATTAGTTGCAGTCCTACTTATGTGTTGAGTTATTTTGAGTGTCCACATTGTCCAGAATCCACATTGAGTGTCCAGAATCCACATTGTTCAACTAGCTGCACCTACCGATCATGTCATCAACCACCTTTGACAGCCACTGATATATATATATATATATATATATATATATATATATATATATATATATATATATATATATATATGTGTGTGTGTGTGTGTGTGTGTGTGTGTGTGTGTGTGTGTGTGTGTGTGTGTGTGTGTGTAGAAGCAGAGCAGACCGCAAACCAGAAGCCTTCAGCTGTACAGCTGTACTGTGCTGTACGGATAGATGAGGGTTGCCATGGTGACCAGTGACATGCGGTTGTTGTGTTGTGTTCTCTTTTCTGTTTTCATTTAATTGTATGTAGTTTCTCATTTTTAGTTGACAAGATTGTTTCTAGATACAGCACACAATAATTAAAAACATAAATATCAGGCGTGTCACAACACACACAATTTCTTTTGTGTTACTTTTAAGAAAACTACAGTGACATAATCAGTCATATGTAGCTATCGTGTTTTGATTTGACAAGTGTAACTATTAAGTAACTTTGATCAAATGTACAATTACTACAGATTCTGCATGGACATGAACACGGGCTGTCATATGTTGCAAGCAAGTGACGCTGGGAATTGCAAGGTTTATAGTGTGCTACTGTGAACTGCCAATCCCGACTTCTATATTATGTGTATTATTCACCGTTAGCTTTTTCCTAAACGATAAATATTGTCATATTTAATCTTGTGACACCTCCAAAAATGTTGCTAATACTAAATTTATGTTTACAACATGTAACACAAACTTCACAACATTACCCACAACACAACTGCACAGACAAATTGAGACGTTCCTCGTGTCATGTGACACTGTCACCCTGACAGTCGCAGCAGTGCGTCACATTGTAACATCCCCCAGTGTGAAACAGGAAGTCCGAAGAGGTCACGTGTGTGGGGCACAACGTGACCGCCTTCAGCACAACTGTGACATGGTCCTCACAAAGACACAAAGGCAAGCATGTTTGAGTGTTCCTGTGTGTGTGTGTGTGTGTAGGCACCCCGAGGACTTCCAGCTGTAACAAGTTCAAAGGTCACCTGGCTGCACTGCCATGGATTCACCCCCGAGCGGGCGGCTGAGCAGAATCAGCTGATGATGTCAGCGTGTCGCGCGGCCAACAATGTCCTCGTTATGTCTTCTGTTTGACCCCCTTTTTGTCCACATGGACGCGAGACCCTCTTCAGTAACTCTACACTGCCTCCGATGGTGACATGTGACAACAGAAAGTACGTCCACGGCGCCAACAGGAATTTCCCAATATTGAAATAATTTACAACACTATCATCCTCTACATACTGTATATGTTGTCATGTTGACAGCATGAAGACGTCACTAAGAAACAACGCTACACTAGGATAACCCCTCCAAGACACACCATAGGACATCACTCCTGGAAAAAGCAATTCTACAACATGATCAATTCACAGTACAATGCTAAGGAGATGCTAAGCTACAATGTCATAAGGCACACTGCGCTGTGGTATAACCACATCACACAACGTTGTGCTACAACCCAATGCTACTACCCAATGCCATGCTAGCAAGAGGCTATTGCAACATCTTATTAATCCAGTATTTTTTATATATTAGCACACAATGCTATGCTACAATGCTGACAAAGGACTTGATGATTACTTTCATTGTTGTTAAATGATGTTGTTAATTGAATTTAAGACCAAACGGAGGAACTTGAAGTTCACCATGAAGTCTGATTGACACCAACAACGAAGCAATTAACACTAATGCGCGCGCACACACACACTAACACACACTAACACACAGTGAATGCTGAAGTTGAATGACTGGTGTACCTCTTGCTCCTTGTGGAATCTCGTCTGTGGAGGCAGGTGTACTCTAGGACCCCTGAGGAGGAGGTGGTGGAGGAGGAGAAGGAGGAGGAGGAAGGCTCCAGTCAAAGAGTCATGTCTTACATGAAGAAAAGTCTTGCTTCCAAACTTGTGTTCAAGATGACGTCTTTCTGTCTCGTGTTTGTAGAGGAAGAGTTGAGAAACGAGTGGGAGGTCTCACTGGGATTATTTTTCACTAGCTCTGTCCCAGCTTCCTCGCCCCTCTGTCCCCCCCTCTGTCTCCCTCCCTCGTTGCCTGTCTAAGGGCGTTCCAGAGCTCCGCCGCCGCCGCCACCGCCGCCGCTGGTAAAGCCATCTGTTGCAACACGTCTGACCGCCTCTCCACTTTCACCCACCATCTCTCTCTCACACACGAGCAGAGAGAGAGAGAGAGCTGGCGAACGAAAGAGAACGCGAGCAAGGGGCGGGAATTGGCCTCTGCGAGAGCCAATGGGCGGGCTCGGACATCAGTCATGCTGACTGGAAGGGGAGGGGCAAAGCAAAAGAGAACAAAAATCACGTACACACACACACACACACACACAAAGTAGAGGTCATTTCCAATCATGTCCATAAAAAACATAATTTTATCTTTAAACGCTAACAAATTTTATAACCTAGTAGGCTTTAACAGGAAGTGGCAGATGACTTCCTGGTACACACGTGTGTTAATAAAGTTACCAACAGGTGACATCAGCACATGACGCCTTAAGTGTTTTATGGCGACTTACCGACACTATGTCAGTTCTACAGTTCTTCTTACAGACCAGAGTTCGCTAGTTTTTCATTGTTTTTAATTGTAATGTTCGTCAGAGTGGTCACGTGATGTCTCGACGAACTAGCTCTGCCAATGGGGGGCGACACCGAGGCGTTTTGTGTTTCACACAGCTGTTTTTCCTTATTAACTCACCTTAAAGGGGAAGTGCACTTTTTGGGGAATTTAGCCCATCATTTAAAATCCTTACATGAAACATGAACACATATTTATTTCACGTTTCTGTGCATTATAACACCAGAAAACGAGTTAATATTAGCTAGCTAACAATGCGCGTTACATGTGAACCCTTTTTAGCATTAGCAACTCAGCGCTGATTAACATCCTAGATCCTGTAGGGGGCGTTCGATCCATTCATTCATTCATTTTCTACCGCTTTTTCCTCACGAGGGTCGCGGGGGGTGCTGGAGCCTATCCCAGCTGTCTTTGGGCGAGAGGCGGGGTACACCCTGAACTGGTCGCCAGCCAGCCAATCACAGGGCACATATAGACAAACAACCATTCACACTCACATTCATACCTATGGACAATTTGGAGTGGCCAATTAACCTAGCATGTTTTTGGAATGTGGGGGGAAACCGGAGTACCCGGAGAAAACCCACACATGCACGGGGAGAACATGCAAACTCCACACAGAGATGGCCGAAGGTGGACTCGAACCCTGGTCCTCCTAGCTGTGAGGTCCGCGCGCTAACCACTCGACCGCCGTGCCGCCTGCGTTCGATCCACTGACATCAAAACATGAGCTCACTAAGACCTTGAGGCAGAAAAAGCAGGGTTGGGGGGGTGATAGTGGGGTGGAGGGGGGGTCATGTAACTGGGGGTAGGCGGGGTGAGTTACAGCTGAACGAGAAGTCTGTTTATGTTCTCCCATGTGAACACACACACACACATACAAACAGGCATTTCCATGGTGATGGCGGACATTAAAGTGCTAACAAGTGAAGCAAACAAGGCGTGAAAACATGAATGGGGGTGTGGCCACAAGCGTGGCTTAAATCAGCCGCAATAATGAGAGCCGAGAGAGTCAACCCGAAAAAAAAACAACATGGACTACATTCCAGTTATTAGTGTATGTTCTTCCCATGATGCATTGCAGCATCAATGTGTATATGGGTGCATTTATTTGTATGTTTGAGCATGTACTATCGTTAAAAAAGGTGGCGGTCATTTTGGAACAGCTAGCATCAAAAAGCAGTGTGTGTTGCCATGGCGATGAAACTAAGCAACAGGAAGTTGATTGATTGACAGGTGCCCCACCCGAAATACACTTTGCTTCCACTCTGACAGACATCTGTGGAACGCTGCCATGATGATAACAGCAACATGACAACACATAACATGTGGGCGGAGTCCAAATAAAGTGTGTCATCACTTCCTGTAAGCGCTGTTCAGCACATGGAAGCATTCACGATGACGTCATTGGTCGTCTGTTACTAGGGGACGTCAGCTTGAGGCGGGGCTTGATGAGTAGACACCAGCTATAAGATACGATGTAATACATAACTTCATTAATTAAACAATTACCGTGTTATTGGATAGAGCGTAAAATCAATATCTTCATGTTGTTTGTTGTCATCGAGCTGAATGCTATAAGAATTAAACATGGTGGCTACATGGAAGAAGGAGGAGGATGCTGAGAGAAACAGGAAGTGGAAGGTGACCTGCGGGACTATTGATCAGCACGCTGAGGCCATCAATAAGCTTATAAAGATCTGATAAGAACGTCTGCATCCTCTGATGACTCCTCAGACTCTTCACTTCCTGTCTGCTCAGCCCACTAAAGTATTAGGACAGCTGTTGTTGTGTACGTGGTCCAGTTCTTCCACGCCAAATCTACTTAGCGTTCCCACAAAGTCACAATCACACTATTGTCCAAAATGTATCACCGAGATAAAGAATTAAGAACTTGTCACTGATTGATTAATTGATTAATAACATTCCACGTCCCGCCTCATCCTCCTCATCATCATGCTCCCAGTATGCGTTCTCTCACACTTCTCAGCCATCCATCAGGTATTTGAACTCCTCACATGACTTCTCCGCATCTTTGTTGTCGTAATGACTCCGCCAGCCCTCCTCCTTGTGTGTGGTCTGACTGACGGCCATTGTGTGTGTGTATGTCAGTGTGAAAGTGAGCCAGCCAAGATGGATAGACAGAGAGGCCATAGTGCATGTGTGTTGTGTTTGTGTGGGAGGGCCCGGGGGTCTGCCTAATTTGCAGCTCATTCAACAGCAACAAGCTTCCTCCGGCGGCCATGTTTGTCGGTCTGTAGCGGCAAGTTGACACGCAGGACTTTTCTACAGTCTTGTTTGGGTGTAATATCTGTCATATTGTATATTACAATACACTGCGGCATTATGAGTGTAAAGGTTATTATGGTTAGTATGCTATGTTAAGTCATATTTTGTTATGTTTATAATAATAATAACAATAATAATAATAATAATGATAATAATGATAATAATAATAATAATAATGGTAATAATGATAATGATAATAATAATAATAATAATAATAATAATAATAATAATAATAATAATAATAATAATAATAATAATAATAATAATAATAATAATAATAATAATAACAATAATAATAATAATAATAATAATAATAATAATGGTAATAATGATAATGATAATAATAATAATTGTTATTATTGTTGTTAATATTATGGTTGTAATAATAATAATACAAATTCTTATTATTATATGTATTATAAATAAATAAACAAACAAACAAACAAACAAATAAATAAATAAATAAATAAATAAATAAATAAATAATGGTAGTTTGTCTATATATGCCCTGCAATTGGCTGGCGACCAGTCCAGGGCCGTACCCCACAAAATCATTAACCATTAATTTTTTTTAAAAATTAGCATCAACGAGGCATTTCACACTTGTTAGCAAAGTTAACATTGTGTACTCTAACAAGGCTTCAGTTCTCAATGTTAAAATGTGATTTAAAACAAAAAAAACCATAAGGTTTTAAGGATGGACACAGTTTGACCCTGGAACTGATTAATCCAATTTACATTAGTATTACCAATGGGAGAAAAATGGTTTCCAAATTAGAACAAATCAAAGAAACAACCAGGATCAACGTCACTCTTTTGTTGTCCTGACGGAAAACAGGTCACACACACACACATATACACACACACACACATACACACACACAGCACTGATGAACTGAATGAACTGTGTTGGATTATGCAGCATCTGCCTCAGGTTTTATTTGTCTAAAAATAAAACCTGATTTTAATCCTTCAGCTGGTTGAGGTCAGATTGACACGCTGACTCTGATACACCTTCTGATTGCCATTTCCAATCAATCAAAATGAAGTGAGAGATGGTCACCATGACAACTGAGCCACTGAGCACACACAGACATCCATGTCGGGGGGGGAGAAACAGCATGGAAGTCTTTTCTCTTACTGGACCACGCTAACAATTTCACTCACAACAGGATGTTGGCCACCACTCAGGATATAGAAACGTCTCAATCTGCAATGCTGATGTTGATTAAACAATCCTTGTCCATATGAAAACACACACTTCCTGTCAAGTATTATTATAGATATAATTATAGCTACATTATAACTCATTCATTCATTTTCTACTGCTTATCCTCACTAGGGTTGCAGGGGGGCTGGAGCCTATCCCAGCTGTTTTCAGGCGAGAGGCGGGCGAGGTACACCCTGGACTGGTGGCCAGCCAATCACAGGGCACATATAGACAAACAACCATTCACACTCACATTCATACCTATGAACCTACGGCGTGAAATTGAAATAATTAAAATTAAAAATAGCCTGCAAAGGTCACCTGACATTCAGCTAGCACAAAGAAACGGGTATTTTGAATGCTAACTTTAGCTTCAACACCATGGCACATGTCTCTCTCAACAAGACCAAAGTTATTTTGAGTCATTTGCAAATTTGCTGGACCCAGATGGAGAAACCGCTGGAGTACTGCAGGTATTTTTTTTTATTGTAATTTATACAGTAATACCTTGGCATACGAGTGTCGCATTTTATTTATGAGCCGTCTCTCGCCTGTGAGCTAAAATTTAAGATGCTAGTTACAAGACGGCTATTTTGGGGAGTTTGTGTCATAAAAGTGGAAGTCGATGGTCATAAAGCTTTAACAGGAAACAGGAAATATGCCTTTCAATGTTATTTTGCAGAAGTAAAATGACAATTAACATGTGTTTTGGTGTCACGAGCACCTAAAATACACCTAATAATGTGTATGTATCCATAAGTATGTGAAATAGTTGCATGTGTTTGATTGCTTGACTTTGTTCTGGATGGATTAATAAATAAATATCTCAAGAGAAAGATGTCTACATTAGCAAATGATGTTGATCTGACATGGCCGACGGCGAAATGTCCCAATCAGCTAATTATGGTGTTTCTAACTAGTGCGACTAATTCAGTTCAAAAGCTTTGGTGTCAATTAATGTCTTTGGTCTGACTCTGTGTGTGTGTGTGTGTGTGTGTCAGACACTAATTGCGACAAGACTAATAAAATGTTCACGCTGGGGGCCTCTTGTGTTTTTGTCTCCTCAACCGCTTCAGCTGATTTAACCACAGCATTGAGTCATCGTCATTGTGTATGTGTGTGTGTGTGTGTGTGTGTATGCTGAGACCTTTTAGACGGTAAACAAGTGGTTCAATATTCAGAGTGTGTCCCTCCGAGCCTCCCCTCTCATCCTCCGTGTGAAAAGTCACCAGGAAAAAGTCAAGTTACTGTCACATGTTAAACTAAGAAACCTTAAAGTGGGGCGGCACGGCGGTCTAGTGGTTAGCGCGCAGACCAGGGTTCAATTCCACCCTCGGCCATCTCTGTGTGGAGTTTGCATGTTCTCTTTTCTCCGGGTACTCCGGTTTCCTCCCACATTCCAAAAACATGCTAGGTTAATTAGCGACTCCAAATTGTCCATAGGTATGAATGTGAGTGTGAATGGTTGTTTGTCTATATGTGCACTGTGATTGGCTGGTGACCAGTCCTGGGTGTACCCCGCCTCTCGCCCGAAGACAGCTGGGATAGGCTCCAGCAACCCAGGAAAAAGCGGTAGAAAATGAATGAATGAATGAACCTTAAAGTGGACCTATTATGCTTTTGGATTGACTTGTGGACTCCTATAGAGCAGCTACACACAATAACCCACACTGAAAACGTTTTAGAATTTCCAGAATCTGCACCTATTCCAGCTGTATTTCCTTTGATTTGTGTTGCCTCCATTTATTCTAATGTTGAAGTATCAAAAAATAAAGAAACACAAATAATAAAGTAATAACTAAAGAAGACTGCCAGTTCTGTCACAGCACCACCTGCAGGCTGGGAGGCTTCTTGTCATCAGTTTGATGGTTGTTGCTAGAGACCAGGTCGTCCAAAGAGTCAAGTCAAATCATTATTTGGTCATTTGCTTGGTCCTCTGACTTGTTTGATGCTAATCCTCAACCAAACTTAGGGAGCCAGCAAAGGTCCCTGAAGGGGTTCACGTTGGGGTGGAAGTCATTATTCATTCATTCATTTTCTACCGCTTTTTCCTCACAAGGGTCGCGGGGGTTGCTGGAGCCTATTCCAGCTGTCTTTGGGCGAGAGGCGGTGTACACCCTGGACTGGTGGCCAGCCAATCACAGGGCACATATAGACAAACAACCATTCACACTCACATTCATACCTATGGACAATTTGGAGTTGCTAATTAACCTAGCATGTTTTTGGAATGTGGGAGCAAACTGGAGTACCCGGAGAAAACCCACGCATGCACGGGGAGAACATGCAAACTCCACACAGAGATGGCCGAGGGTGGAATTGAACCCTGGTCTCCTAGCTGTGAGGTCAGCGTGCTAACCACTAGACCACCGTGCCGCCCTGGAAGTCATTATATCAGTCAATAAAATACAAAATACAAAACTGAAGGTGGGCCTCGGTGATGATACCAAGACAGGTATCATGGTCTTGGTTGTCATGACGGCGAGGAGACAGATAGATGTGTTCCTCTACGTTATTAAGGACATCGATTATGGATGTCTGCGGAAGCGTGGGGCATTCAGGGTCAAGCTGCTGACGTTCATCAACAGATGGATTTGCTCTATTGATTTTTTTTTTTTATCCTCAGAAGCCTGAGATGCATCAAAACACCTCCTGTTGCTGCTTGCTGTCACATGTGTGTGTGTGTGTGTGTGTGTGTGTGTTGCGGCCAACCATACATTTGCATTGAGACGTCACTTCACAGTCGATCCTAATCAGTTTCATGACCAACTTAAACATGTCATTGTTAATAAGAATATCTCCTATCAACATTGCATGGTTTTTTTTTATTCTGTGTGCCGATACACGCATGCAGACACACGCATGTTGCCGGGCAGAGTGTGTTGACTCACAATGAGTCAGAGAGGGGAATGTCAATCTACCTGGACGACACACACACACACACACACACACACACACGGTATTGCATGTGGAAACAAGCATCCGCATACTTTCCATTCTAAATAAAAATCTTAAACATTAAGTCTTTGTTGGACTGGTTTGAACCGGCAGAGGTCATGTGACTAGGGTCAAAAATGTTGAAGTAACTTCAAATGAATCTCAGTCATTGAATGCATCGTATTATCGTTTCTAGTCCTGACCGCTGCAACATCTCAGCTGGAAACTCATCCTGAGTTCTTGGTCGAGTTGTAAATTGTAAAAAATGGCAGAACTACCTTTGGGCAGATGTCTGACTATTAGCATTTTTAATAAAAAAAAATGTATGGCTAACGCAGGCTGTTGTCCCGTTCCACTGATCCGTTGTTACTAAAAGGGCGGAGTGTTTACTTGCTCAAGGTCACTGTCTCGGAGTGCTCACGTCTGCCAATACGCACTTTAAAAATTACATCTTTACATCTTATTTTCCAGTAATTCATCATATTTTAATGAAATATACTAATAACACGAACCAGTTACACGTATGTTACATATGTTGATCTTACAGAGAAAACTCATTGCAAACTCAGGGTGGAATTGAACTTGGGTCTCGTAGCTGTGAGGCTGACACTTCCACATGTGATTTCAGCCTGCATCTCATTCTCTTATAAGCCCTTATTGGCATATAAAAAAATCATAATTAATGACATATATAATTAGATATTACACTAATCTACTTTCAGGTGTAACATAAAGCTAATATGCGGATGTTTTGTGCATAAAGTTTTCTCAAAAGAGCAAAATGTATCAAATTGTACACCAATCCTTCAATTATTTTGTGTGATGCGTTCAGTGGGAAAAGTTTGCCGTAGAGTGAAATAAAAGCAGCTGTCAATCATGCCCAACTGGACCCTGACACGTTAGCACTGGGCGACTTCACACACACAAATGTGGAAACCAACACAGCTAGTCCTCATTAGCATGTCAGCTAACAGGCATAAGCTGGCCTTTGTAAGCAGTGCACGCTATGCCCTCTCCCACAGGGGGCCTCGTAACCCCGAGTGTGTGTGTGTGTGTGTGTGTGTGTATGTGTGTGTGTGTGTGAACTTTGATGAAAACGTTCTTTTGTGGTTTTCAGATGCTAATCTTTCTTTTATCAGTCGTATAAAAAAAGAGTTTAGCTGCTTAAAGACAAACAAATGACTTCTGGCACACGCACAGCCCATCGTGTGTGTGTGTGTCTGTGTGTGGTATTTCAAGGTTAAAAGTGATGTTCTTATTGTTGTGACTAATCTTTAACACAAAATAGTGTTTTGTGAACTAAATGATTAATTTAGTAATAATTAATCATAATAATTATTATTAGATTTATTAATAATCATTATTATGATGAATTATTACTAAATAGTCTGTAATAATAATAATAATAATTATTATTATTATTATTATTATTGTTTGTCTATATGTGCCCTGTGATTGGCTGGCCACCAGTCCAGGGTGTACCCCGCCTCTCGCCCAAAGACAGCTGGGATAGGCTCCAGCACCCCCGCGACCCTCGTGAGGAAAAAGCGGTAGAAAATGAATGAATTATTATTATTATTATTGTTTGTCTATATGTGCCCTGTGATTGGCTGGCGACCAGTCCAGGGTGTACCCCGCCTCTTGCCCGAAAACAGCTGGGATAGGCTCCAGCACCCCGACAACCCTTGTGAGGATAAGCAATATAAAATGAATGAATAGTAATAATAATGAATGAGAGTATGAATGGTTGATTGTCCAATTGGTTGTTGACCAATCCGCCTCTCCCCAAAGTCAGCTGGGATAGGCTCCAGCATACCTGTGAATCTAGTGAGGATAAGCAGTAGAAAATGAATGAATGATTAATAATAATAATAATGAAATTCTGAATGGTTGATTGTCCAATTGGTTGTTGAGCAATCCGCCTCTCGCCCAAAGTCAGCTGGGATAGGCTCCAGCATTCCCCACGACCCTAGTTAGGATAAGCGGTAGAAAATGAATGAATAATAATAATAATAATAATGAGAGTATGAATGGTTGATTGTCCAATTGGTTGTTGACCAATCTGCCTCTCCCCAAAGTCAGCTGGGATAGGCTCCAGCATTCCCCGCGACCCTAGTTAGGATAAGCGGTAGAAAATGAATGAATAATAATAATAATAATAATAATGAGAGTATGAATGGTTGATTGTCCAATTGGTTGTTGACCAATCTGCCTCTCCCCAAAGTCAGCTGGGATAGGCTCCAGTATACCCCGCGACCCCAGTGAGGATAAGCGGCATAGAAAATGGATGGATGGACATCAATGACAAATGAAATGGATCAATACTTCTTCTCATTGAAGATTATTTACATAATTTTGTTATGGCAATAATAAGCTAATTCGGCACATTTCAGTTAGAGTCGGACCTTCTCGAATGAATTAATGACACGTGACATGTCATTGTTGTATTGTCTCTGCACTACCGCTTTCTGCCACAGGGGGAGACATTGGCTTGATGTGTTCTGGACAGGATGTTAGTATGCCCCAAATCCTGCTAATTTAGTCAAGATTAGCTGCGGCCCAATGAGGAGTTAGCAAGCCATCAGGTGACCTTGAACACACTCTGTATGTGTGTGTGCGTGTTTCTTAGCATGCTTGCTTACTTAGGTGTTTACATAATCCTGGATGAATAAACATGAGATGATTTGTGAATAACCATGGTCACGCGCACACAGAGTGCTGACAGTGCCATGAATATTCAGTGAGACAACATTTTGTGTGTCTGGTTCTCACACTTGCTCCAGCGTGATTGACAGTCATCTTCATCGTGCCCTCCTCTTCCTCTCTGTGCTAATTAGATAGCTTTGTTTGCCTTGCGCGCTCTCGGGGAGGGGGTTCACACTTGATGATGCGTCAACTTGGATCGCCATGCCAACCACTGCCAGGGAAGGAGAAGGAGAACATGAATCGATGGCCAGAGTGACCGCTTTTGATTGACATTTCAATTTAAAACATCCTCGTTTGCACAGTGGGCTTTCGGGAAAAAAAAAACTCGGAAGATCACTTGAAAAGTAGTTTTTCCAAAATGTTTTTCCAAGTCAGATTGCCAGTCAGGAATGAGACCACAATAAATCATACATGATTAGCACAGGCAGGCAAAGCCCATTATTTTAATCTCTCCCCTTATGCTATGTAGCCAAGATGGTGGATTTAAAGGGCACCTATTATGCTTTTTCCACGTTTCTGTCCTATAAATGTTGTTAGAATGTTGTATTCTCGTGTTAAACCATGCCAAAGTTTAAGATAATGAAGTTCGCGAAATTGGAAGTGAGTCCTGAAAGAAGTTTGGGATGGCTCAAAACGTTCCGTTTCAGAGGGCGTGGTAAAACTGCCCCTTTGTGATGTCACAGAGGGGAGGACTTCCTTATAATGGTTCATCGTTAATGTGTGTTAATGTGTGACTACATTAAAACACAAATCAAAGGAAATACAGCTGGAATAGGTGCAGGTTCTAGAAAATCTAAAAAGTTTTCTGTGTGGGTTATTGTGTGTAGCTGCTCTACGGGAGACCACAAATCAATACAAAGGGTCAAAAAATTAGCATAACAGAACCCCTTAATAGTACAGGCCAAAGGTTTGGACACGCACAATAAAACCCCATGGTCCAAACCCCATTAATAAGACAAGAAAGTCCACGTAGTAACCCTGACAAGGCAAATCTGGGAAGTGAAAACCATTTCAGGTGACGACCTAGCTCATTGAAAGAACACCAAAGATCTGCAGTGCTATCAAAAAATATAAAGACATATGTGGTAACACTTTACAATAAAGTACATAAAATGACGGTAAATAATGAGGAACAAATCTACTGAACCACTACTCATAAGTTCCTCAGTAAAGTGGGCGTTACATCCTGACGTACGTGTTACCATAAACAATTAATTTAAATTATAGGCGGGGAGAAATGCAATTATGAATATTGATGTAAATCTGTGATTTTTTTTAAGTATTAGTAAGTGAACTGCTATGTAGCAACAAATATTAGTCTCTTAAAAGAACAAAGACAACGTCCATCGAGTACCTGAAGGTGACACGTGCCATTACCGCCCCCTTGTGGCTATACAGACGTATTACAACATTACGCTGGAACATGTCACAGAATGTTAAGTCACTAAGCAAGAAAGTTTGTTTTCAGTAATTAAATTAATTGAATAACATCTGTCCACAATGAGTTTGGTTAATCAATTTAATGACTAAACATCTGTTTCTTCCGGACACAAAAACTGAAATAAAAAATTAAATACAGTAAGAAAAAAAAATCCTAATGGCATCAAACGTAGATAAAAATAAAAACTAAAACATATAGCATTTTGTTTTCCAGCTGTACAACGAAACATTCGTAGTTTGGACCCCAAAACACGAGCAGCTCTGCGAGGCTAAACGCTAAGGCTAAGCTAGCAGGCTAATCCAGCATGCTAGTCGCAAGCTGCGGCCACTTCCTGTGTGTGTGTGACGCTCACAGACACAGAGCTGCCTGTCAGCTAGTCAGACTTTAAAAAACAACTGAGTGTTTGTCTCTAGTCGATAAAATCTGACGCAAGTAAACAAAGGTCACAAATGTCACATGACCAGGGGGGGCGGGGCGTTGCCACATATGGCCAATAAGGACGAGGAATTAAATAAGCGCGCTCTGACAACACGCTGGCTGCTTCCTGTCTGACAAGTCATGTGACAGGAAGTGTGCTCCCGTGACAACAGACCCCTTCGCCAGATCGGGCTCAGGTGCGCCTCCTTTTGGCTCCTCCAGGACTGGCAGGGTTGGAAGAGGACAAGAGTTTCTCCGCCGTCCGACTCCTCTTCCTCTTCTCTGCCTCCTTGCCGCCTCCCCCTCCTCCTCCACCACCACCTCCCGTGGCTCCGCCCTCAGCCCCTCCCTTGTCCTTCTCACGGCTGCCACTCGAGCGCTCAGACATCTTCACCGAGGAGTTACTTCCTACAAAGAGGCAACGTGTATGAGGTCACATGATCAGGTATTGTCGGGCATCTTCGAAGTGACAAAGTTGACGTTTACCTTCTTCGTGCGTCGCTGGAGGTTCTCGCTCCATCCTGAACTCTTCCTTTGCCTCTTCTTCAGAGCACAGCTTACCTATACACGCATAAATATGAGAGGGCGGGGCATATTGATTGGCATTTCAAGATATTTGAAATAACATATAAACACAACTTTCACCTTCTTTCACTTCCTGGATGATGTCATCAGGCAGAGAGAAGCTCTTCTCGGAGTTTGGAAACGGCAAGATCTCCGATTCATGCTGACTCACGCACACACAAATAAATTTACAGCAGTCTCATGTCAGCATCCTCACATAAAATTAACTTATATTTAATAATATTCACATTGCTTCACTTTTTACACTTTCATATGCAGTGTTAAAATCTGACTTATACAATTAAAGCTTTTAAGATGGACACAGTTTGACCCTGGAACAGATTATGATTATTTATATTGACATTTGTGTGTGTGTGTGTGTGTGTGTGTGTGTGTGTGCGCGTGCGTCTGTCCTCACCAGCGCCTGCATGTCGTACATTGTTCCAAGATGATCCCAGATGACGGAAGAGGAGATTTGGCGTCCGATGTTTTGACTAAACTTATCTCGGATGCAGATCATATGGAAGTGACGGTTGACTCCTGCGTTAACACAAGGCCCCATTGTAACGTAGAAAGTCACATGACCACACAGTCACATCCATTGATGAGGCTGATGAATGAGTTTGACACCCAAACTCTCAACCATTACATGTGTCAACCAATGAGAGCTTCTCGTATTAATGTTAGCATTTAACGTGCATGCTAGCATGAAAGCAACAACGCCAAACGTCCTTATATGTGCCTTAAAAGTCACGTGTTTTAGCAACATTCTAACACAACTCTTATTAAACCTCATTGTACTTATTCATAAAGCGACGGTGAGAGTTTAATATATCAAAACTGTCAAGTTTACAGGCCGAGGGAACGGCAGCTAGCACAGACTTGTTAGCTACTTGGCTACTGCGGGAGTCTTACCGACTGGTTTATGTCCAATCATGGCGTGGAAGAGACACACTTCCACCTCATGGCTCCACACAACCGACTCCTCCCCGGGGACCAAGGCCGAGTCTGGAGGCTTTTCGTCGGCCTGGTTCTGCGTCACGTCAGCCTCCCCCATCGTTAGCCAAGCAGAGCGGAGACAAGAGCCGCACTGCCCTGTTTTGTTTGGGATGTGTGACAAACGGAAATACAATACTACATCCGGGTTGTCGATTTAGTGTTTTTCAAAGTAAAAATAGGGCAACAAAACGATGTACTGTAAGTCAAATCATTTTTTTTATCTTAAATTATATTATACAATTGAATCCCTTCATGGGATATTTCAATAAATATTTTAAGTTGTATTTAATACAAGTCATGTACTTTAAATTTAAATTGAATAATAAATATAAAGTTTATAAGTAACTATAATGTATACACGTTAATGTATACACATTATAGTTACTGTTCTGAATATCCAAACAAAATCATGTAATCTTAAAATGAATATATACACACAAATCTGTATATTATTCACTTCATATTGTTCACATTTAAAAAAAAAAACATACAACTTGCTCAAGTTGCTACTAAAAAAGACACTGCTTCTGTGTGGCTTGTCAAAGTTAAACTGCTTTATGCATACAGTCAGCAAAACATGTTTATTTGAAATAAAATATAGTCCAGTTTTTAAACTACCTCCTAAAACAAACAAAAAGCAATTCATGTCAATTAAACTGACTAAACTTCACTGAAAGCATGACACTTATTGTTGTGGCCTTTTTTTTTTTCCTGTAACAAGATAGAAAACAAAACAAAAACACCAACATCAAGCATGACAACGCGACAAACAAGTCAAGTCAAGTCATGGAAAACAGATTTTCTACAGGCAATATTCAAAACAATAACTGCTTGCAAAAATACTGTGAAATAACCCAAAGGCTTAAAAGAAAATTCTCAGAAGATGAGCTTTTATTATGAAATTCCCATTGTGCCTTCTTAAGTGTACCTTTTATTGGAATAAACCTGATAAAAAAAATATCCTGAAAGTTGGATGAGGTGTGACAGGGGGTGTGATAGGACTTTAAATGCATTATGAGGATTATTTTAATGCTTCCTGCTGGAGCCCTTTTGAAGCCAATCTGTTCATTCCAGCTTTAAAGGGGACCTTTTATGCTCCCGACGCCTTTCTGAATGTAGTTACAATGTTGAATTGTGTTAAACGATGCCAAAGTTTCAGATAATGAGGTTTGCGTATTTGGAAGTGAGCCCTGAAAGACGTTTGGGATAGGTCAAAATGCTCTGTTTCAGAGGGCGTTGCAAAACATTGCATTCGCTCTTTATTCATTTATTATCAACTCCTAAAGCTCCTAAACCCTGAAGGTGGGACGTGGGTGGAATAAATTAAAACAGACCATTTTGGCAGGAAGCAACTCAATACAGAAGGTCAAGAAATGAGCATAATAGGTCCCCTTTAAGAAAAGAGTTCAGTTTGGGCTGAATTAAAAAAAAAAAAAAAAAAAAAAAAAAAAAAAAAAGAGTGCTTGGCTTGCTATGAGTGAAAAGGCACATCACATGTCATAACATACTAATAAACCGAATAAAAGACAAAAATGCTCCATTTGACTGAAGAACCTAATCAAACCATTTGGAAACAACCCTTTTTTTATTTGAGTTGAGTGAATTAATCTTTAAACTTAAGTTTATATAAAAAAAAAAAAATTCTCCCTCTCCATCATGTGATCAGTTCCTATATGTGGAGGCCCCGCCTCCTTCTGCTCTTTTTACAGCTTATTGGAGGAGGGGGTAATTCCTACACTCCCGCCCACCTCTGCAGACAGTCCACCAATTGAATTGCAGAATGACAAGTGACGGGAAGTGCATGAGGAAGCGGCTGGATGAGAAATGGCAAGCTGATGAGGGTATTTTGAGGGGTATGGTGGTCTTTGAATGTTATTGGTCCTTCTTTTCTGATTCTGATGAGTCGCCTTTGGCTAGTGCCTCCTCTGCAGAGGACTCCTCGTACCTGGGAGAGAGAGAGGCGGGAGCACAGGTGAGTTGGAGGTGGAGCTTCTGATGACATCACACAGGAAGAAGACATTAGCAGGAAGGCTAATGAAACAGTGGACATCTGAACAAAATGACGCTTCCACCCCCCTCCACCACAGCATTGAGGGGTGGCTCTACAAGGAAGTGGGCTGTAAGTGACGGCGGCGTGGGGAGGAGTCTGTCGCCATGGAAACGGCATCCATTGAGTTAGCCAGGCTGGCAGGAGAGCCGCTGACGGTGGGGAAGGAAGTAAGCCTAGGAGAGGCAGGAAGGATGTCCTCTGACGACTCATAGCTACCCACCAGTGGGAAGAGGGGGAGGGGGGTGGGGGAGGATAGGTAAGAGAAAGAGGGAGGGATAGGTGAGAGAAAATGAGCAGGAAAAAAAACAAAAGATTAAAAAAAGGTGAGGAAGAAGACGTGATAATGTGAAGGTGACAGTGGAGACACATTGAGGAAGAGGAAGCTGGAGTAGGTTTATGCAAGGCAGCGGTTGCAGAAGCAAGTTCACCTCAGCAGGAAGTAGAAAACAGGGAGGGGTTCCGAGTGCTCACAACTTTAGCCGAATAAGCTAGCGTGCATGTGCCAAAAGACACAGGAAGCAAAAGATGAAGAAGGCGGAGGAGGCAACTGAGACAAAATTCTACTCGTTCCCATGACGATGACAGCGGTTCTTGCCAGCATCACATGACCTGGTTGTTTTGGTTTCTCACCTGAACATCTCAGTGAGTTCCCCTTTGAAGAGCGCCACCACCACGGGGAAGCCGACACAAGCGGGGACCAGGTACAGCAGAGCGGGCTGACGAGACAACAACGTCCACAAGTTAGTTCAATATCACAAATGGCGACCTTTAACCTCTCCCATCTTACCTGTGCGTGTTTGAAAGTGTGCATGACGAAGATGGTGAGGCCCAGTCCAAAGATGTAGGCCAGGAAGCTGGAGTAGAAGTACGTCCTGCTGTTCTTATTCAGGCTGCAGATAGAAACCGAAGACATAAAAACAATAATAAACATAAATAATAAACAGGAAGAGGAGGAACATAAACAAAAAAAGGAGGTCACACCAGGTAGAAAAGAATGACGAGCGGCTTACCTGACGTCAAAACGCAAAAGAAGTGCGATGAATATTCCCGGGATAACAATATCGCCGAGACCCAGCATGGCAAAGTTGCTAGCGTCCATACCTTTCTCCAACAGGTCCTGAGGAAAGATCACTGCCGTGGCAGGGAAACCACATCAATCACTCGAACCTGGAACAGATTAATACCTGTGGGAATAATAAACAGCACGCATACTCACATTTGATTGGCGCCTCAAAGGACTTGGCCACGGTTACCATGACATTGGTACCAAACACCTGATGATCAATATAAATGACAAAAAGACACATTAAAGACTGATCAGCATCATCGGATGCGACTTAGATGTGTCAATCACTCACCCAGAAGACGTCATACACAAACAGCCCCCCCAGCAGAATGCAGCCTGTGCTGACGTTGTTCAGGTGGAGAAGTTCCACCCCATTGAGTGCGAAAGCCAGCCCAAAGAGGTTGTTAGCGATCCAGTGCTGTGATGTCAAAACACTGAGAAATGATTAACTGTTCGCGTTCATGACGAATAGTGAGCAGTGTATACGTGTTCAGTACCTTTTTTAGCAAGTACCAGACACCCACCACGCTGCTGGCTATCAGACACACCAGGTTGTTGGTGTCGAACTCATAGTTGATGATATCTACAAAGAAATACCACGATAATCAGTGTTATCAGTGTGAAAGGAGGAGCCACTCGTATGGTCTCACCTTCTTTGGCCTCGCCAGTGCCCTGCGTGAAGAGCAGCTGGTACTGTTTGATTGGCAGAGACGCTGGAAAGATTCTGGACAGCAGAGGACTTGGACACAGAGACACACCAAGAATTAATTAATGTGTATTAAGATAAGATAAGATATGCCTTTATTCGTCCCTCAGTTTGCACTGCACAGCAGCAACAGAACAGAATCAGTTAAGCAGTACAAAATACACAATATAAAAAATAAACAATATGAACAACACAAGTATTAACAAATTAACAATTTTACCCAGAGTTATATACAAATACAGTTTACAAGATTCATTCATTCATTCATTTTCTACCGCTTTTTCCTCACGAGGGTCGCGGGGGGTGCTGGAGCCTATCCCAGCTGTCTTCGAGCGAGAGGCGGGGTACACCCTGGACTGGTCCCCAGCCAATCACAGGGCACATATAGACAGACAAACAACCATTCACACTCACATTCATACCTATGGACAATTTGGAGTCGCCAATTAACCTAGCATGTTTTTGGAATGTGGGAGGAAACCGGAGTACCCGGAGAAAACCCACGCATGCACGAGGAGAACATGCAAACTCCACACAGAGATGGCCGAGAGTGGAATTGAACCCTGGTCTCCTAGCTGTGAGGTCTGCGCGCTAACCACTAGACCGCCGTGCCGCCCCAGTTTGCAAGATAATATGGAAATATATGACCAGTCTATACACTATGAGATCTTGCTAGTGAGTTAATATGAGGCATTATAAAAATACTGCACTTAAAACTGAATATATTGCACTTAAAGCTTAATATTGCACAGTGAATGGAGTATGGAATAATTATACTGAATATAAAAACAAAGTATTTCACAGATGTACACATCGGTGTAGAAGTCTATTGGGAGCAAACGACCTGCGATATGGCTCCTATCGTGTTAGTTTAATGAGCGTGCTCACATAGAAGGGCGGCCATCTTACCTCATAGTATGAGACAGTGCAAGCACACCAAGCATGAAGAAGTAGACGGACAGGAGCAAGTTGATGTACTCTTGAGAAAACACCTGAAACACACTTCAGCATGAAGCACGAGTGCAGCCTGCTATGATCAACAGCTAGAAGGTAACTGTGTGGACGTAAAGTGTAATGTGGTGTCTGAAATATGTCAGTATACTTAAAATAAGTACAATGTGCGTAAGTGCTGATATTATAGTGCTTTGGTGTGGTTCCACAGTGACCAGAAAGGACTACTGCAATATGTACCCACTTCTTTTTTTTTTCATTCCTTTTTACTGCACTAACGTCACAAATTTGTCACTGGCTGCTTCCGTGATGCATTCAAAACCCCGACACCAGTTTGTGTTCACCAGCTGTGACTGTTAGTGAACTAATACTTAGTGGTGTAGCCAGGTTTTGCCCTGTCGCTTGCCAAATGTCATGCTGTGTTTGCCCATCCACTTGCTTATTGCTTACTTCTGTGACATGCTGATGTGATTGTGGGTTGAGGAGGAAGGTCACCTTGAAGAAGAGGTAGAGTCCAAAGAGAGTACAGCTGGCGATGATGGGGAACCGGGCAGCATCTCGGCTGGTGATGGTCTCTGGCATGTCCGATGCGTTCTGCAGACCACAAAGGAGACGTGTATGTCAAGACATGACGAGAACCTTCGTCATGTTCGAATTATCTTCACAAAGACTTTTTTTTTTTGGACCGACAGCTGGTGGTATTATGAGAGCAGGATGTTGACAACTCGCACTGACACAGGAGAGGACTCTCATCTAGCCCACCCCACCCCACAGACACAACAAGGACAGAAGGGACACATCAGGGCAGGAAATAAAAAGTAGAGAAAGTAAGGAAAGCAGTCAATGTAATGGAATATACAACATGTAGATTAAAGTAATACATAAAAGGTCACTGGGTGACAGTATATATGTATAGCACAATCCTGCATTGTGTCTTCACCTTTTTTTACACCTAACATATTTAATTGCTTAATAAAATAATAATAATAAGGCCACAGTTTCACCTAGAAACAGATTAAGTCATTCATTCATTCATTTTCAACCGCTTTTCCTCACAAGGGTTGCGGGGAGTGCTGGAGCCTATCCCAGCTGTCTTCGAGCGAGAGGCGGGGTACACCCTGGACTGGTGGCCAGCCAATCACAGGTCACATATAGACAAACAACCATTCACACTCACATTCATACCTATGGACAATTTGGAGTGGCTAATTAATCTAGCATGTTTTTGGAATGTGGGAGGAAACCGGAGTACCCGGAGAAAACCCACGCATGCACGGGGAGAACATGCAAACTCCACACAGAGATGGCCGAGGGTGGAATTGAACCCTGGTCTCCTAGCTGTGAGGTCTGCGCGCTAACCACTCGACCGCCGTGCAGCCAAGGTTAAGTCACTTTACACTAATTTACTGACTTAATGATGCAGATTCCATCTGCCAATTAGCTCCGCCCCCGCTGCGAATCCAGTCTATATCGATATGAACGATATGCTTTTAATACAATAAAAAATAAAATAGTTAAAATAAAAAAAAACTTAAAAAATATATTAGGAAAGCAGGAAGTGAACAAATGTAACAGTTACTGATTGTAAAAGTACCAGATGGAGGGGTAGGATTTAATAAGCTTTGCTTCTTCCTACTCCTTTTGGACATGTGGAACTGTGAACTGATTATGTGATGCATTCAATTGTAATCTGATGCATGTTCAAATGAAATAAAACCACTACCAAATATCAAAAATTAATAATATCAATATGTCACCCAGCCCTAGCCACACATAATGTACATACACACACTGACAACAGTGACTACTTAACACATGTTAACAAAGTTGTCAAGGTGATTGATTGAACTACCCCCCTCACACATGCACAGACACGCACTATAGGTGTGTATGTTCATGCATGTGGTGGCATAAAATACTCTCATACTCACTCTGTAGCCTGACTCGTACCCTTTGTCTCCGAGCTCCTACGGACACAACAGACACTCACAGACGTGCAATAAGACACACATGCACAGACGAGAGAGGGAGAGACAGAAGATGAGGGCTGAATCAAGTTTGAGTGGGGGAAGAAAAAGCACATTACTGTATCGTAAAAAGAGGACTTGACCATCTTGTGAGAGACAGCAGGAAGTGCAAACAGAAGAATGGAAGTCAACACAAATATGTTGTTAAAGTCTCTGTCATCCTATTCTGCTCTCACGCCACTTTATTCTCTACAAAAACACAAACCACCACATTCTCATGTGGGCATGGCCCCATTTGGTGATGTTGATTTAAGTCAGTGGTTCTCCATTATTTTATGTCATCTAATTATAATCATATTTTGGCGTCTGATCCGGAAATATCGGAAGTACAGTTGGCATTGGCTCTAGCCGTCCACATTGTGCTATAGAATGATGAGTTAGATAAAAATGCATAAAATGTTTTATACTTTGGACATTTGTAACACTGATTTATGAAGTGTTTTACATTAAAAAGGTCAGTAAAACAAAAAAAATTTAAATTTTGTTTTAAAAATATTTTTCAGTCCAAACTTTTCAACGCATATATGAGTCTAATTTGCAAGTAGGCTACTGTCAGTAGGATGTACAATGTGCCAGTCTCGTCTCCTGTTGAGCCATATATTATGGAAAGCAGGAAGTGAACAAATATAACAGTTACTGATTGTAAAAGTACCAGATGGAGGGCTAAGATTTAATAAGCTTTGCTTCTTCCTACTCCTTTTGGACATGTGGAACTGTTAACTGATCATGTGATGCACACAATTGTAATCTGATGCATGTTCAAATTAAATAAAACCATTACCATTGAAAATGTTTGCTTGAAATTATTTTATACCTATTATAAATTATCTGTTTAAGTGAAATGTATATTTCAATGCCCATTTAGTTGTCATAACGGCAATTAACATCGGCTAGCTCATTTGTTTAAATGCATTTAGTTCATGTTGAATACAGCATCAAGATATTGTTTTGTATCGTATATACTGTATGTCATAATTGCCATGATATATCTTTGTATATTCAGTTATACAGTGCTTCAAAGTAAATGATCCATAGTCTATATAGTCTTTATTGAGAATCTGCTATCTGTCCGGTGAACTTGGAAGTATCCGTTTGGTTAACCTAGGTTAGATGCCAAGATGTCTGCTAGCTGTACTGTAATGTGTTTATATTGAAAACTGGAACTAACCTTGCATTAAACAGAAACTTCATACTGAAAAGGGTGCTTTAGACAACCATTTACATTGTGTACATTCAAGAGACTATATTTGGTTGTATTTTCAAAGTGAATGTCACAAGCAGAGGAGCTTTTGGCAGAAGCCATCTTGTTTTTTTTTTGTTTGTTTGGGCAGCCATCTTGGGTTTAATTTCTGTTTATTCAAGTATGACGTCATACTAGATGTTTGTGAAGGTGACCATGCGCATGCGTGGACCCAGTTATTTCAAGCCAGCAAGCTAAAGTACACGTCACGCACACGGCTGCTGATCATCTTATCAGAGCTCTATTGATTCTGTCTGAAGGCTGGCCAAGATTCGGCTTAAAGTTCATGACGATGTAAACAAAACCCGACATAAACACTCACCAACAAGTCACTGTAAATAAACACTCGCTAATGGCTTTGCTAGCACACGCGTCATGTTTTAAGTTGAATGTTCATGGAAACAAGGCTTCCAAAGCAGCTCGCTAGCTTGATGCTGCGCTAAGCTAGCGGTGGATTCTCTCAGGCTCCCCTACCTTAGACTTCGAGCAGGCCACTGAGCGTAGGGCTCCGAAGAAGATGGGCACCAGCGCCATGAGCACCAGGCTGCCATATGCCAGCGCGGTGCCCTCTGGGGTGGGCACAAACTTGGCCGACGCGTTGACAGCGTCCATCCCGCTGGAGTCGGTGGTGTTCAGTGCGTCCAGGAGCGCGGCGGCGGCGGCCTGCGGGGCCGAAGCCGGGGCTTGTTCCGCCTCAGACATAGCTCTTCGGGGGTGGAGGGTCTTCGAAGGACCTCGGGTGGCGCTGAAGGTTTGCAGGAAGCAGGTCTATAGATGGAGGAAGAAGAGGAGACGAAAGCTTGTCATTCATGGACGAGCTTCTCTGTTTCCCCCCTCTTCTTTTGCGGCTAAGGCCACGTTTCTTAAAGCAAAGATAGGAAACACAGACAGGACGTCTCACTCCGTCGGTGTTTTTCTTTCCATGGACGCTACAGTAAAAACAAAACAAAACAGACTTTACGTAATAAAGACAATAATGCAATGCTAATAATTATAATGTTTCACGTTAACGTTACAAGCAACAAGAAAAAATCTGTGAATGAGACACAAAAAAGATTGTATAATACCAATAACAACCAGCAATTCAACACACCAGACAAGAAAATACCTTTCAAAACGTTGTGTGCAAGAAACGTACTAAGAGAACCACCAAGATGTCTGGCTTTTACACCTTTGTGTGCTCATTAAACAAAGCAACACAAGTCCTGTACAGTATTGACAAAATAGACGATCTCTGTTTTGATGAAGCGGTTCTTTCCTGGTGAAGCAGCAGCGCCTCTCTCAGGCAACAGAGCAGGACTATACACCTGTGGTCCCCAAACCTTTTGCCTGTAAGACCTCCCTACAACGCCTGGGCATGCTCCTGATGAGGCGGCAGATGTTCTCCTGAGGGATCTCCACCCCGACCTGGATTAAAGCATCTGCCAACTCCTGAACAGTCTGTGTATCCCGCTTTGGGAACCTCGGCTCTACACAAGAAGTACCAGGAAATCTGCTTTTCTTCACAGAAGTCACATTGTATTGTCTCTTCAAATTAATGTTAAAAAATACTTCATTGTAAACTCATTGTTTTGTGTGTCAGACATCATCACTTCCTTATGATCATAGAGTACAATTTTATTTCATACAATAGCTTTTCAATTTGAACATAAAAAGGTAAAAAAAACACAACCACCCCAAAACACTGCAAACAAACATACTGTACATGACATTCATGTATTCATGATTCCATAAAGATCACTTTGTGAGGTTTTGTTGTCGCAAAATTTGGCATCTTTCATTTTTCACTGACACTTAAACCATAAAAATGTTACAAATAATACATGGCTAATTTACTAGCTAACCTAATTAACTTAAGCTTAGGTTAATTGGCAACTATAAATTGTCCATAGGTATGAATGACAGTGTGAATGGTTGTTTGTCTATATGTGCCCTGTGATTGGCTGGCCACCAGTCCAGGCTGTACCCCGCCTCTAACTCAGAGTCCGCTGGGATAGGCTCCATCATACCTGTGGATAGCGGATAAGCAGCATAGAAGATGGATGGATGAACCAGCTAAAAAATATAAACCAGTCAACACTGAAGACAACACTGACAAAGAAGCGTCTTCAAGACATCATGTGACTTAGCATCTGCTTGCTCAAATTCATTCACGCAATTAGTGTGGTAATAGACGTGCCTAAAGGGTTCCAGGGTGGGAGTTACAACCATATCAAGTCCATGATTGGGAGCATGTAAAAAAAAAAAAAAAAAATCACAGAGACGACAGGAAGGAGTGGATCACTGCGCTGACCAGGAGCAGAAGGGGTGTGGCCTGAGTAGCCAGGGCGTAGCTCTTTAGCCTTACCTCCACAGGGAAGTGATCGCTCACCTCCAGCACCTGCGCTGACAAAAACACATTAAGACGTTTGTAACCTCATTGCACATTGTTCTAGAAGTGGGGTGTCCTAATTTGTTCCACAGAGGGCCACATAAAAAAAAACAAAGTAATTCTATCATTTATTTATTTGGCTCATTTTCGGCCCTTTGTATAGAGATGTGGACTCCTTTAGAGCAGCTATACACAATAACCCACACAAAGATCTTCCAGAATCTACACCCATTCCAGCTGTATTTCCTTGGATTTCCAAAACGGTCTGTTTGTAATGTACCCTTAGGTACCAATAAAGTAACCTTTGACCTTTTGCGTCACCCTGATGTATAACATCTAACAAACTTACTAACATGTAAAGACAAAAAGACAACAGAACGATTTTCTTACCCTCGCCCTCGCCAATTTGTACTCCTGAGCATAGTTGAAGACCCTGGCAGAGAACGGAACGATGGCCTTCAAGAAGGACTTCCCGTACACGACAATTCTGCCACGTGAGAAACACACCAGATGACACCATACACTGAAACAATAACAACAAAAACACATAAGCATTGACACCTACCGGTCATATGCACAGCTAGTTTCATCTGTGATGGTGGTATCCATTTTGTCCTTGATGAGCCAGGAGAAGCTGGTGTTGGTGAACAGTCGGATGTTCTTCTTGTCATTTCGGGTCACATAGGCGCAGCTGGCATGGAAATCACCCAAGAATATGACGTTCTATACACAAAACACAAAGAATGGAGCACCTCAAGGCTCTGTCCTCTGCCATTTGACATTTCCGAACCGTGAATATTGTTTATTATTGCAGCCCTAGTAACTAGTTATGTTTTCAGTAACCGTCACCTTGTTGTCCCATTTTTTCAACACTTCCTTGAAGACGTCGTACAGGCGGTCGAGCTCCTGGACGGCTTTGCCGGGGTCTGTGTGCAGCCCGACCAGAACGAAGTTCTTGACAGCTGAGAAGAATAAAATCATCATCATAAAATAACATGGTGTTGTGATACGCTAACACGATGTGTGAAAGGACAACTGTGTGTCGCTCGCCGACCTGTTTTGTTGCTGTGGAAGTGAACGGCTAGTGGAGGTCTGAGAAACTGTTGCTGGTTCTGGTACTGATATCGGTCCAGCACACTAACAGTCTCTGTCCTGTTAAGATTTAAACACAGGGACAAATGTCCACTTTCTGTCCACCAGTCAACACATTGTGCTGTGTCTAG
Organism: Doryrhamphus excisus; assembly: GCF_030265055.1. Taxonomy (NCBI): domain Eukaryota; kingdom Metazoa; phylum Chordata; class Actinopteri; order Syngnathiformes; family Syngnathidae; genus Doryrhamphus; species Doryrhamphus excisus. Next base: position 11,382,772 of record NC_080475.1, on the reverse strand, counting down.
CACCACCCTATGACTGTATTTGGTAGTGCAGCAGCATAGTACCAAATTGGGGCGGTTATTTTTGTACCCATGAAAACTTTATGAAAATGGAAACACAATAAAAATACTATTTAGGGAAACGTGTCGGCTAAGGGTGCATCATGGGAAAATTGGCAGTGGGGTCTCACCTGTAGATGAAGACGTACTTCTGCATGTCGCTGGGGGACTTGCCCAGACTAGAACTGGACTCGGAGCGGTAGTGGTATCCTTCATACCTCCAAAGGAAACACACATAGATCAAGCACTAAGCAGCAACATACAACATGTCTTTTGACCTCATTTAATTAGTCTTTTAGAGAAATACATGTCTTTGGACTGAAAAGTTGTTATGATCAATAATTCATAATTAATTTTGAGCTAATAGATGTGTGTTTTGGGCAAACAGTAAAACTGTTTGTCAGTTGAGTGTCGACACAGACTCACTAAAGATAGCAATACAAACGTGTGCCGTGTCTGAACATGTCTGCATCTGTCACGTGCTGTTGGCTGTCATTTTTTTTTCTGCAGCGTCTTTTTTATTGTAAGAGACCTCACCAGTATACCCGCCTCCGCCCCCATATTGATTATTACCTGCCACAAACAAAGATTAATCACATGATCATGTCCCTATTTAACATCCAGACATGCACATGCTTTGCATCAATCAAATAGAATCTAATTATTTTCCCTAGGGGATGCTCTGATCGATCGGCCGCTGATCAAAATCGTACAATTTCCGTGAAAAAGCACCAGATCGACATATGCCCGAAAAAGTCCTTTCACACTTGACTGAGTATGGTGAATTTTGGAGGATCATGATGTGATCGCCAGGTAAACCGCAGCTAATTTAGCCAAAAATGTGCTGTACATGAGGGTACTGCTTGTCTTAATTGGAGTATGATACATGAAAGTACTACTAGAACGCCATCAAACCTTTTACTCTCAAATCCAAAGTCTCCTTATGGAAGGTTCACTAATGGTCGGTATTGGAATCGGCAGCCTAAAACACTGATCGGAGCATCCCGAATTTTCACCAACCAATTAGTGAGCGGCACTAGCATGGCGGCTGTTAGTGACCTGGTTAGTCGGGGGAGGGAAGGGAAGATAAAAGGACAGACACTAGAACAGTACTGATATGTGTACTCACTTTTGTCAGATACTGTAACAAAAACACGCTAAAACATTTAAATGATATAAATGTGATGTGTTGCATGAGAAAGTGCTGTGATTGCAGCCAATCAGATTAGTAGACGATTGATTGCCGTGATTGCTTTGGGATTAAAAGCCGACATGCATTCTGTGAGACTCCTTCGTACCTTTGAGCTTCCCTGTCGGGGGTCAGAAAGCAGACATGACGTCACCTCGATGCATCGACGCGTCGCTGCAATGTTAAAGGTCACCAACACCACACCACTACTACTCCTACCACCTAGACACACTTAGGCGTCCATCAATGCTACACAAATGCCGCCGGACAAGTGTTAAATTCAAGATATTCCGTTTTGTGACCTGCTGAGCCTCATGCGCAGCTCATTAAGGGAAAGAAATTCAGAAGAACGCCATTTTGCTTCTGTTTCCATTATTCAACATTTGGTTACAGTGGGAATATTTAGTGGAATGAAGGTGACAAGCTAACAGCACCACGGTGACAACTATATGGCGTCTCGATGCACTTGTCTAGCGAACACAACAAACGCCACGGCGGGGCGTGGCCTGCTTCAGTACCTTCCACTGTACCTGTTGAGAGACGACAGTAGTGCTTTGATGGCGGAGCCGTCAGAGTCCGTCACCTCCTGTAGGAGGATGATGTCACAGCGCGATATGATCTACGAAATGGGCGCACACTTTATTAGTTCACAGCACATAAATAAAACATACAGGAAGTGTGTGTGTGATACCCGTGTCAGTGTGTGTAACACTTTGAAGTTCGCTGCCTTCTGTGAGTCGAACTTTTGCACATTGTAGGCACAGATCCTGAACCCGGAGACGGCCTCACCCTCGACCATTGCGAACAGGAAGGGAAGGAGGAGAGGAAGATGATGACAGCAACTCCTCATGGTGGACTGTGGATTAAACACACATTTAACACATTTGACTGTTGCTATAGTAGGTCACATGTGAAGCTGGAGCACAACACCACAATGGGCTCAGTGTATTAATAATGCCAACAATATTATATGCTAACTGCAAAATATTGGTGTACATTTTCAATGTTAACCAAAAAAACATGCTAGGTTCCACTGTATCAGTGAATACTGTGACATAGTGACAACGGATTAAATAAATTATCTTCCTACTCCTTTTCAGACATGTTGAATGCATGTTTGAAATAAACTAATCCTTTACCATTACTATAAAATATTGTAATAATAACAATAATATTTCCTATGGGGAAACATTGGCGGTTTTGAAACTGCCTGTTTCACAATTCCAAAGACAAAAACGCTGACGTGCAAACGCGACAAATTCAACTGCTCTTCATTACAATTTCGCAACAAATTGAGCATTAAGGTTTTCTATTTCGAGTATGTATTTCCATGCCTACTTGAACCGTAGTGTTCTAGTTAAGGAGCTAAACCTACCTGTAGTTAAACATTGAACCCGCCCACTTTGCGCTTTACATGATTGATTGACATACCTGACATCCACTTCCGGTGTGCGCGGTACTACTTTACAATTCGTATTCGGTCATTTAGGATTGTTTGTTTATTAGCTGGTGTTTCTTAGTGGAAACGTATACACCCGAGACTACGGGACAGACCACACTAAGTTTTAACAAGTCAGCAAAATCTCGACTTTGAGCGACAAGCAATAACGAAACAACGAGACGCCACTTTGACGGACCGAAGCGGAAGTGAAAACAGCAAATAACAGCAAGCTCTTACCTGAACAGCTGAGCCCAAAGTTCTGGAAGGCTTCGGCTTAGTTCTTGAACAATCAAGGTGGCGGCTCTCTTACTTCCGTTCTACCCACCTACCTACCTACCTTCCTACCTGACTGACTGACGGATTGGCTCCTCCCACTAGCAGGGTTGCCAGATGCTAAGTATTTTCTCCCAAAAGTCACCCTACTAAGAAAGATAACTAAGCAAATACACAAACATAGATACTGTAAATGCTGCACCATGTGAGCATATAAATAAATATGTATGCTCGATAAAAAAAAATCTATATATGCCACCGCAAGGTATGCTGAGTAAGCAACATTTTGTCATGTTTGTCACGTTTTTGACTTGATTGCACAACATGTGGAGGAGCTACCATACTCTTTAATAGCCAATGTGTTATTGTTCATAGTTCATATCGTTGCCGCTAGACTACCCAGCATGCCTTGCTGGTATTTGGAAATAAGTTTTAAGTTAAGTGTTATGTTTTGGGTTTAGTTGTTGTTTATCACCTAGTAGTATACAGTATATACATAGTAGTAGTTGATTTATGTGATGCATTACCTTGATGTGGATGTGTTTTGTTTTTGTTTTGTTGCACTGTGAGCAAGTATGTTGTTCTGCTTGATCACCACGTGATTGATGTATGGGATCTTTGGCGTACACATGAAGCCAAACATGTGTCCAGAGTTGATCCTTTGCTTTAATTCCATGCACCTGTCAATCCAGTGAGAAAAGGCACACACTGTCACCATCACGGCTGCACGTCACCGCAATCACAACACAAAAAAAGTCAACAACTGTACCGATGGCGCCCGTGATAAAATACATTTTAGACGTCACGACAAGGCCGCTCGGCACTCATGCAAGTGATGCAAACTGCCACAAACAATTGGATACCTGAGTGAATCCAACACACAATTGAGAGAAGCCCCAGGCCACAACAGGAAAGTCAGACAAAAATATCATAAAGCACAAAAAAAACATCACATTTGAGGCACTTGTGGTAGAACGTTGTTGATCATTCAATGCTGCACACATCTTCAAGCCTACCTGGCCTCCCTGTCATTTGGATGAGATCCGGTTCGATTCCGCGACTCAAAATTGTCCATAGGTATGAATGTGAGTGTGAATGGTTGTTTGTCTATATGTGCCCTGTGATTGGCTGGCTACCAGTCCAGGGTGTACCCCGCCTCTCGCCTGAAAACAGCTGGGATAGGCTCCAGCATGCCCGCGCCACTCGTCATGATAAGCGGTATAGAAAATAAATAATGATATAAGTAGTTTTGGGATGCAATAAATTATGTAAAAATATATTTTTTATCATTACTACACTATTTTCTGGGTTCGATTCCTGGCATGGGCATCTCTGTGTGGAGTTTGCATGTTCTCCCCGTGGAGAACTCCGGTTTCCTCCCACATTCCAAAAACATGCTAGGTTAATTACAGACTCCAAATTGTCCATAGGTATGAATGTGAGTGTGAATGGTTGTTTGTCTATATGTGCCCTGTGATTGGCTGGCCACCAGTCCAGGGTGTACCCCGCCTCTTGCCAGAAAACAGCTGGGATAGGCTCCAGCATGCCCGCGCCACTCGTCATGATAAGCGGTATGGAAAATAAATAATGATATAAGTAGTTTTGGGTCATTTGTGATGCAATAAATTATGTAAAAATATATTTTTTTATCATTACTACAGTATTTTCTGGGTTCGATTCCTGGTATGGGCATCATGTGTGGAGTTTGCATGCTCTCCCCGTGGAGAACTCCGGTTTCCTCCCACATTCCAAAAACATGCTAGGTTAATTGGCGACTCCAAATTGTCCATAGGTATGAATGTGAGTGTGAATGGTTGTTTGTCGATATGTGCCCTGTGATTGGCTGGCTACCAGTTCGGGGTGTACCCCGCCTCTCGGAAAAAGTATTAACGCAACCCTAATGAGGATAAGTGGCATAGAAAATGGACGGATGGACTATTTTCTCAAGCATGCACATCAACAACAAAATTCCAATTTTTTTAACCCAACTTCGGGTTGTTCAGCCTTGTCGGTAGCCTGTGCTTAACCGAGTATCTTTCCAAAAGTATCATACCAAAATAACTAAAATCACTAAACACCTATCACCGTTTCATGTACAAGGTCAGATAAATACGAGTTAGCTCTTTGACGTTTTGTTTTGCTACATTAAAATAGTTTTCCTGAACAAAAAAAACATCTAACGTGTGGAACGCTCGACACAAAACACTTGGCTGATTCGCTGGGCTAGGATACGTCGCTTAAGTGCATGCTACGACGTTGACGCAAAATATTTTGTCATAACAAAAGCTTTTGTTTTTTCACAGCTAGGTTTACAAACACTTACACTGATTTCTGCTTCACCCGTCGATACCTTTACATGGCAGTTTGACATTTTTGTTTCAGCTACGTGAATTAGCATAATGGTATTATAACGGTTTACGCGGAGAAAATAATATTGTTGTTAAAGGTCCTCTTTAAAAAGCAGGCTTCCCTACACACCTTTTTTTTTAAGTTTATAAGCTAATTTTCTAAAACTTGGCCAAGATAGTTTTATAATAATAATAATAATGATAATAATAATAATAATTATTATGCACAATATAATAATTATAATAATCATAATTATTATTGTTATTATTATTATTATGCATAATAATAATGATAATAATAATAATAATAATGTCATGGTATGGAAAATATGTATCATATTGGAACAAATTTTTGTCCTGAGCATATATGCAAATCTCCTGTTCTATGCACCTTGCAATAGAGGGGCACATTGAATCATAATAATAATTATAATAATAATATTGTTAATAATAATATAATAATAACAATAATAATAATAATTATTATTGTTATTATTATTAGCATTATGCATAACATAATAATAATAATTATTGTTATATATTATCAATTATTATAATAATATAATAATAATTATTATTATGCATAATAATAATAATTATTATTATTATTGTTATTATTATTATCATTATTATGCATAATATAATAATAATAATAATTATTATTATTATATATAATTATGTATTATTATTATAATAATATAATAATAATTATTATTATGCATAATAATAATAATAATAATTATTATTATTATTATATTATTATTATTAACAATATCATTATTATAATTATTATTATGATTCAATGTGCCCCTCTATTGCAAGGTGCATAGAACAGGAGATTTGCATATATACTCAGGACCAAAATTAGTTCCAATATGATACATATTTTTCATATCCTGACATTTTAGAATTCTTTAATCCCGACGGAGGACAGCTTTGTGAGGCGGCAGGCTGCAGCCTGGAGCTCGCCCAACTATTTGTCAGTCATTACAGATGTGGGAGCTGAAAGTTTCATCATTAATGTTAGCAGTGTAGCTCAAATGTAATGTTTAACTAATCCTGTTCCACTTCTTAATGTTACGTTGTTTTATGTACATGGCGTCTCTCACGTTGGACAGCTCATTAGCATTAACGGGGGATTACTAAAAGCACTTTTATATTGTCTAAATTCCACGGAAAACACATTAAAGTATTTTTGGACCTGTGACGCTTATTTAAAATTGATGAAAAATACTAGAATAACGGGCCTTCAACTTTCCAAAGTGACGTCGCCAACTGCATGCATTCCTACAGTATCATTTGACAATGTTGTTGCTTGTATGTGTTATTGCACCACAAGAGTGCATGGAACAAGTGGACAAAACATGCTAAATGTACAAAGCTACATATGTTGGGGTGGTTAGTGTGCAGTAAAAGGTAATAAGTACACTGAAAGAAAGTAAACAGAGCTTAATTAACGGTCTTAGTGGCCCTAAGCAGTGCATGTAAACGTTTCGTTAGCATAGTGCGCTATACACCGGCGTGGTCACACACTGCTGGGGTTGTAGCACAGCATGTTGAGCTGCAGGTTGTCGTCCCAGTGTCTGAGGATGATGAAGAGCTGGTTGGCGGCCGCCTTGACCGACGCCACGTCTCGACCTTCTGGAATGTCCTGGCTGCTAAGCCACATGCTAGCCTTAGCGGCCACTAGCTCCCACTCGATGAAGTAGCTGGCGGAGCTGTGCTCCAGCCAGGCCAGAGCCACCGCCGTCGCCCACACCAGGCTCTCCGTGTCAAGCATCCCCTTGTTGGGGGCCTCCGAAGCGCACGGGCTGCCGTCCACCTGGGACCTGGTGGAGGGTGGAGGGGTTCCTGCACATGTTTGTGGGTCACACGGATGCGGTAGGTTGTCTTCGGTGCTTTCAACACGGCGGCCGCCCAGGTGAGATGGGTGTCCCAGGCTATTTCGGTGGCTGCTGAAGGGGGACCGCCATTTGAGTTTATCCATGGGCACGTTGATGGCGTCGCACAGCGTGGTGTCCAGTGGGAAAGCGCCACACGCCAGCTGCAGCAACACCTGCGAATAAACAGACCACAAGAGGTCTTGGGTGAGGACCCCGACTACAAAAAACCAAAGCATAATATAGTTGGCAGTGCGCCCCCGGTCTGAACCAAAACCGGTGAAGAAAAAAATCCATGTTCATGGATCATCTACCCACTAGAGGAATGTAGTCCTTGTTCTCGTTGTCGCTCTCCCCCATGGAGTCGGCTGACTTGCTGTGGGATCGGCTCATGAATTCTTTGGCGGCCCTCGTCAGGAGGCGAGTCCTGCTGAACGCCAACCTGGACGATGACAAAGTACATGTCAGAGTACTTCAAAGCAACACACACTCTACCAACACAGCACACACACACCTGGCAGAAAAAAGGCTCTCCACCGATTTCTGAGACTGGTCTGACGTCACTGATGGACTCCTTTGGGCCACTGGGAGAAAAATCAAAATACATTTTTTGACATTTTTCATGCACATTGTCATGCCTTTGTACATATATTGTGAATAATAATATTGTATTGTAAATGGTAATAATCATTAGTGTTTAACTCATACAATACCAGCCTTTCGGTACTTGTTATTTTTTATGATTTGGACTTATTTATGAAGGCACACATAATATTGTGTTATATAGTATATACCAATAAAAGATCACAATCTCATCCTTCATCATAAAAAAATAATAATAAATTAATGAACAGAAAACCACAGCTTTTACTGAAGTTGCTAGGTTTCGTTTTTTAAAGGAAAAAAAATAATACTCGCTTTGGGTGCAAAAACCAAGCTGTTCAAAAAAAAAAAAAAAGACACATAAAGGCATGAAAACACGCATCTATATTTAATATTGTCAAAAAGTATGGAATAATTCACACTTTAGCTTAATATAGCAGTAAAGATCATTATAGGATTCATTCATGTTTCTGTTTATTAATTCAATAGCATTTCAACCAGATTATGTGCCCTATTCTACTATAGTTACCATCAAGTACTAATAAATAGACAGTATTATTAAAAAAAAAAAACAGCCGAAATCAAGGTAACACAATAAAGACTTAAGCCAATGACACTACTCGTCATTTTGTCACGTTATAATAAATTAACGAACAAGTAAATGAGAAAAGAAAATTTCTCCAATGGAGTTCCTGGTGCAAGTAACTTTTCCAGCCAACCTACACAAGATAGCGGCTTAAAATATGATAGGTGGCAATTGTGAAAAGGGGTGTGCGCAGTTTTTAATCCTCAGCCAGCGGTTGCTTTCATGCTGGGATTTCTATCTATTGTGATGCTATTGTGGTATGTTAGTGTTCGCGTTCCAACAGATACACGTCACAGCGTTTAGCCACAGTGTGTTTCCAAATCTCTTTCATTGTTAATGCAGAAATGTCTGAGCCTTGCATTGCACAAATAAAAATAATATTCATAGTGAATGTATAAGCCCCTCCACCCTCTCTGTAGCGTTCTGAAAATGTGAACCCCAAAAGAATCTAGTGATATTATGTGTACCTTCTGTGAAACGACATTTCTCCCAGCTGGACGAGGATGGAGTGCTGCAGGGAGAGACGCCATCGTCCACACCTGACACAAGAACATAAAAATAAATCTGTCGCATTAGCACACCGTCTTTGATTCTTTCCTCCTTGTTGCTAAGCCACCGCACACAGACAAACAATATTTTTCCAGAATAGAAATTGATATTAACATCCAGCTCATATCTCCTTGCACATGCTATTAGGTGTCATCTGTTGACATTCATTCATTATAATAATGAAAGATATCAAAAATAGCCTACTGTTGTGCGTCAGAGCGTCTTCCGCATCCTCCGACACGCCACCAGACTGAGAGCGGCCGAGTCCGACGGAGTAAGCTCGGTTTTTGCTGCTTCCCGAACTGGACCGTGAGCCTCTTTTAAAGCCGTGGTCTAAAAGTGAGAAAGACGTCATACACTTTAAAATGTATAACTTATTGTTTTTATTATGTTCCTACACACAAACAAAGTATTTTCAAATCATATAAATAATACGGATGTTGATCGATTAAAATATTTAATCGCATTTTGACCCTAGTTTCAGTATCTCATAATTAATTGCACTTAATCGTAGATAGAAATATGTTTTTATTAGGGCTGTCAATCGATTAAAATATTTAATCGCATTTTGTCCCTAGTTACAGTATTTCATAATTAATTGCACTAAATCGTAGATAGAAATATGTTTTTATTAGGGCTGCCAATCGATTAAAATATTTAATCGCATTTTGTCCTTAGAGTATCTCATAATTAATTGCACTTAATCATAGATAGAAATAAGTTTTTATTGGGGCTGTCAATCGATTAAAATATTTAATCGCATTTTGTCCTTAGAGTATATCATAATTAATTGCACTTAATCATAGATAGAAATAAGTTTTTATTGGGGCTGTCAATCGATTAAAATATTTAATCGCATTTTGTCCCTAGTTACAGTATCTCATAATTAATTGCACTAAATCGTAGATAGAAATACGTTTTTATTAGGGCTGCCAATCGATTAAAATATTAATCACATTTTTTCCTTAGTTAGAGTATCTCATAATTAATTGCACTTAATCATAGATAGAAATAAGTTTTTATTAGGACTGTCAATCAATTAAAATTTTTAAACGCATTTTGTCCCTAGTTACAGTATCTCATAATTAATTGCACTAAATCGTAGATAGAAGCACATTTTTATTAGGGCAGCCAATCGATTAAAATATTAATCGCATTTGGTCCCGAGTTAGAGTATCTCATAATTAATTGCAGTAAATCTTAGACAGAAGTACGTTTTTATTAGGGCTGTCAATCGATTAAAATATTTAATCGCATTTTGTCCCTAGTTACAGTATTTCATAATTAATTGCACTAAATCGTAGATAGAAATATGTTTTTATTAGGGCTGCCAATCGATTAAAATATTTAATCGCATTTTGTCCTTAGAGTATCTCATAATTAATTGCACTTAATCATAGATAGAAATAAGTTTTTATTGGGGCTGTCAATCGATTAAAATATTTAATCGCATTTTGTCCTTAGAGTATCTCATAATTAATTGCACTTAATCATAGATAGAAATAAGTTTTTATTGGGGCTGTCAATCGATTAAAATATTTAATCGCATTTTGTCCCTAGTTACAGTATCTCATAATTAATTGCACTAAATCGTAGATAGAAATACGTTTTTATTAGGGCTGCCAATCGATTAAAATATTAATCACATTTTTTCCTTAGTTAGAGTATCTCATAATTAATTGCACTTAATCATAGATAGAAATAAGTTTTTATTAGGACTGTCAATCAATTAAAATTTTTAAACGCATTTTGTCCCTAGTTACAGTATCTCATAATTAATTGCACTAAATCGTAGATAGAAGCACATTTTTATTAGGGCAGCCAATCGATTAAAATATTAATCGCATTTGGTCCCGAGTTAGAGTATCTCATAATTAATTGCAGTAAATCTTAGACAGAAGTACGTTTTTATTAGGGCTGTCAATCGATTAAAATATTTAATCGATATAAATCACATTGTTCTACAGCTAACTCAGAATTAATCTAATTTAATCACAGATAGAAATAAGTTATATATATATAATAAAGTAGTGGAAATCTTCTTCTGGTAAATGATTTAATATGCAACTACAACAATAATTACATCAAATTTTATGTAAAGGGATATCTATTTCAGAACTATGGGCCATTATTTAAAACAATATAGTCAGCAAGCATATTTTTGTATGACTATTTTTCTTTATTATTAGCATTATTAGCTCTTATACTCGCCCACAAAAGTTCAGCAAATACAAAATGTGAGCGAGTGAGACCTCTCACACTGACACAAACACAGGGCAATCGTCGCAACGCCGCCATGCCCAATCGTGACAAAAACAAGTCTACAAACAATCCATACTACTCACCAGGGTTGAAGTATTCAATGCAGGTGTGCAGATATTCATTTGTGTCCAGGTCAACGGGGATGAAGGCCGTGTATTTGCTCAGGATGTTGCAGGCTTTGCTCGTGTGGATGGCGTACATTTGGTACTTCCTGCCACAACCTGCAGCGATAACATCACATGGCAGAGAATATCGCTGGTGAACTGCGTTAAGCGTCGATGGTGGAATTGATCGGTTGTCGGGCTCACCGTGTTCAATGTCACTCTCCCTGTCGGCCATGTGCTCAAAGTCGTGAATGATGGAGCGGCTGGCCAGATGGTGGAAGGTCTCGTTCCACAGCTCCTCATGGACCTTCTCCTCGCGTTCCCGTCCCTTCAGGAAGGGCTCCACGTCAAAGAGCACCTCCCAACGGACGGCCTTCCCACTGAGGACGCCCGACACCACTGCCTTGCACTCGCCTCCCCGCCGGGCTACCGCATCGGCGCTGTGGATCTCTTGCGGTGTTTCAGCCTGACACATCTGGTGGCCATATCCTTCTGAAACACCACAGGACGGAGAAAAATTACTGAATACGTTTTCCTGGAACGTGGAATGATACAACTTCCTGTTGTATTCCACTTCATGGAATGTAACCTTCCAGAATCCCATATACAGCGGAACCACGGAGGAGTTGTTGTAGTGGATTTACTGTGCAATCCTCACAAGAGGCTTGCATACCTCCTCAAATGGGTGTGTGCACCACTGTGGAAGCCTGCATTTAGTAATAGTGCCACTCCCCCCTCCCTGTGAAATATGTAAACCAGGGATGTCCAAAGTATTTATTTTCTTATGGGCCTGTGAACTACACATGGACAAAGAGCTACTTAACTGATTGGGCTCACAGTTCTGACCTGTATCGCCCACGCTACCGATAGACGGACTGTCTGTGGAAGATCTGGACCCGTCTTCTCCTGTCGTGTTGCGGGCCGGGGTATGTTTTGGGCTTTCTGGAGCATCCAAACCAGTCTCCACCAGAGGAGGCTGCAGGACTTGACGTTCTCCGGATGATGCGGCACACAGACTGGCCAGTTGAGGCTGAAAATAAGACAAATTGACATTTTGTTCGAGCATCCACACTGACATTTGACGAATGTTGACTTTTCCACACCTGGTAGTCTCTCCTCCAGTGGGACTCGTGTTCCGGACTCACATGGCTGAGTAGCTCCTGGACTTTGGCTCTCCTCAGAGGATTCTTAGGCATGACAGAGCTGGGATCACTGGAGGTGTACTTCTTAGCTGGGAGGTTGTCGGCTATCTGGTTGGCGCTGTAAGCTCGCCTTCTCACTTGAGCCTCCAGGCCTGACAGTGCAGCAGAACCACCAAAAGATAAAGTGTGAAGGCAATGATGGGGAAAACCAGAAGGGAGCTCGGCTACGTTCTCACCATCATCGTGGTCCGTAGTGACAAAGCTGGCGTCCATTATGGCGTCCTGATTGGAGTTGAGGTGAGCGCTTTGTGGTGTTTCTTTGAAGGCTACCTGAGCAGAGTCAGCAGGGGTCCTGAGCAGGTCTTCGTCTTGGGAATGATAAAAGACGGAGCTCCCTGAGCCCACGGAGTGCATCATGCTGTATCGGCGTCTTTTGTCCTGTTAATGATTGACAAAGCGAGTTGATATTGTGAAAATGTTGTGACATGTGTCATCATCACACTTACGGATTTGGGGTTGGCGTGATAGCGCGTGGCGTCGCATACCACGGCGTACCCGATCAGACTGTCGCCTGGGTACAGGAAGGTGTTGCCCACCGGGGAGAGCAAGACTTCCTTAGTCTCGGGAAAGAGCCACTCAATGGAGATGTCACTGAGGACCGGGCACATGGTCTTCTTCAGGGACTTTATCATCTGCAAAGACAAAATGTCCTCAGTTTGGAAAGTGGTACGGTCCTCTGAGTGAGAGTCATTGCACGTACTCTCGGTTGGAGCCTCTCGCCTTGGGCCAGGAACTCGGCTGTTCCTTTGGACACGGTGGCCAGTTGCTGCACCATCCTCCTGCAAGTGCTCTGCCCAATGCCGAATGTGAAGCATCTGCGTAAACCAACACAAAAATATAACATATCAATCAACGTATTAGGCATTAAATGGGTTGGAACATTCCTATTTGGGTTAACTATGCTTCGTCCAGAAACCTATGCTCACAACATGGCGGTGTTTTGACAATCCTAAGAGCCAGAAAGACATGTGGGCTCGAGAGCCTTTTCTATTTGGGATCCAGCACTGAGGAATGCCATACTTCCTGATATTAGAGTTGCACGGTGGACGAGTGATTAGCGCGCAGGCCTCACAGCTAGGAAACCCAAGTTCAATTCCACCCTCGGGCATCTCTGTGTGAAGTTTGCATGTTCTCCCCGTGCATGCGTGGGTTTTCTTCCGGTTTCCTCCCACATTCCAAAAATATGCTAGGTTAATTAGCGACTCCAAATTGTCCATAGGTATAAATGTGAGTGTGAATGGTTGTTTGTCTATATGTGCCCTGTGATTGGCTGGCCACCAGTCCAGAGTGTACCACATCTCTTGCCCAAAGACAGCTGGGATAGGCTCCAGCAAACCCCGCGACCCTCGTGAGGATAAGCGGTAGAAAATGAATGAATGAATTAACTTGACGATCATCCCAAGACTCGTATCACAAGATGTGTATCGCGTACGTCACATCCTAGATTAAAAAAAAATTAATTCACATTAGAAGCGTCATGTACCGTCGTGTACCCCCCAACTCTAATCGCTCCTTTGCTCATGTTTGGAATACAGCTATATTTTATTCTATTGTCTTCGACAACAATACAAGATTGACGTAGCATTGGGTACTTGTGCAAAATACAGTAGTACAAAATAAATACATAATAAAACCCCCAAAAAGAAATAAATAATACAATGTGGTACTAAAAATGCTTGTCATTTTTATGCATTTACATACTAAAAACAATGAATAATAAAAGGACATGATAGATAATGTAATTATACACAACATAATAACATCTTGTACCAGCAGAGGTTTATCTGGTGGATGGCAAGAAGATGAGCTAAAAGTGATATATTTTGTGTAATGAATACAATCAATACAAAATAGAAGAAGAGATTGATTTGTGTGTGAAGTGGTGAGCTCTTTGCCGTGCTTCAATAAGACTGGAAGGACAAAAGGCAATTATTTCCACAGGACTTAGAGACCCGGAGGAGAGTGGGAAGCGTTGAGATGATTTCCCACAGCAACAGGAGCTGCTTTGTCGCCGACACGTCACTAACTCGCATCTTATTTTGATGCGTGTTTTCTTGTGCAGGGATTCAAAGAAAACTGCACGTTTTTTTTAATTTTGTTATGTATAATCCGTATGTGAAACATCGTCATATATTTTTCTCTTTCCTGTGCATTCTAATGAAAGAAAATGAGTTAATATCAGCTAGCTAACAATGCACGTCATTGGGAGGTACATATTTAGACTACAAAAAAAGCTATATAATTTTATATACATGCTATGATCATGCATTAACAACATTGGTGATGTAATATTTACCATAGCTTGCCGTATTTTGATGATTTAAAACATTACCAAAATTTCTTTCCCAGTTGCATTGATTTAGCCCAGGAGCTTATGCTAGTTCCGTCAACAACAACAGCATAGAAACAGCTACAACACTTACAATGTCCGCTCTTATTGGGATGGCTGTGTCTTCCAGCACAAGATGTGTGCTCCAAAAAAAATTGCTAATGGCAAACAAGCATCTTGTTGAGTCTTCGAGAATCGGAATCCACTGACTAGCATCTAGCTAAGCGTCGTGTTACCAGATAAATATAGTTATTTGTGTTCGCTGCTACAATAACAATATCGATGTAGCTTAGTTAGTTAGATATGTAAATGGAACACAGATATTTAGCATCAAAATAGGTACCTTCCATGATGTCCATTGTTAGCTAGCTCATTTTCTCTAAGTAAAACGCACAGAAAAGGGAAAGAAACCCGTGCTTGACTGACCTGATGTAGCGTGCGTGGCTGCGCACCAACTCGATCACCTTGCCCGTGTCGCTCACCGCCCCGTCCGTCAACAGGAAGAGCAGACGGGGGTGTCCGCTGAACATGGGCTGCCTCAGAATCCATTTTAACGGCGCCAGGATGTTTGTACCCCCCATGTCGGCTCGGATTTTATGAATGTACTCGCAAGCCAATGCCAGGGCCTCCTAGATGAGGAGTGAAGATGAACAGCTTTATTTCACCCACTTCTGTAATCCCATTTATTACCTCCTCGTAGTTCTGGCTGACTGAGAAAAGCGATTTGAAGGTGGAGCCGAAGCTGACGATGTTGAACAGGCAGCCTGGTACGAGACTCTTGAGGATCACCACCATGGCATCCTGGGAAAAAAAACAGAATGGTCATCATTATGATTCATAGTTATTTCATACAGATTTAGTGTGCAAGTAGCAGAAGGATTTGTTAGCAAGCACCAAACATCTACAGCCATTCATTCATTCATTTTCTACCGCTTTTCCTCACAAGGGTCGCGGGGGTGCTGGAGCCTATCCCAGCTGTCTTCGGCACCCTGGACTGGTGGCCAGTCAATCACAGGGCACATATAGACAAACAACCATTCACACTCACATTCATACCTATGGACAATTTGGAGTTGCCAATTAACCTAGCATGTTTTTGGAATGTGGGAGGAAACCGGAGTACCCGGAGAAAACCCACGCATGCACGGGGAGAACATGCAAACTCCACACAGAGATGGCCGAGGGTGGAATTGAACCCTGGTCTCCTAGCTGTGATGTGTGCACACTAACCACTCGACCGCCGTGCAGCCCATCTAGAGCCACACTTGACCAAATTCTGTTTTGTATTGAATTGTGGATTCCTATAGAGCCCTTACACACAATAACTCGCACAGGAAGCTGTCAAGATCTTCCAGAATCTGTATTTCCTTGCATTTTCAAAATGGTCTGTTTTAATTTATTCACACCCATGGCCCGCTTCCGGGCACGCCGCTCCACTGTGATTATTAACACTACCATGAGTTCCTGAGGACTTCCAAACTACTGCCGAAACCCATTTTCTAATTTAGTTGATATAGAAGTTGATGATAAATGAATAAACACTTTGGAGAGCTACTTGAAAAGTGGATGGAGCTACTGGTAGCTGGTGAGCTACTGGTTGGAGAGTGCCGTGTTTACCTTGACATGGTCGATGTTGACACCGCTCATGCTGCCGCTGCGGTCAATAAGAAAAATGAACTCGCCGTGCACCTTCCTCAGGTCGGAGCTGACGGGTTTGAGGTTGGGACACAAGTTGAGCATTACCACAGGGTTGTGGAGGAGGTCCTTGTGCAGCCGCCTGTGGATGACCTCCACCTGTGTACACACATACACCCGGCTCGTATGATCAGCTTGATGGACCTGATGGTGGGCTCAACGCCGTGCTGGCGGTAAATTGTATATTTACTAAATTTACTAATGAACCAATGACAATGTAAACTATAGATGTCCGCAATGGTCCGACCTTCCTCTCGTCGCTGAAGTCTTTCCTGGTGGCCTTGATGAAGTCACTTCGGCCGCGGAGGAACTCATCATACTCATCCGTCGTCATGTCTCCGCTCTCCATGAGCACATGAGGCACGTGAGGTTCTACAGAAGCCCAGAAAGACCAGATCACAGTTTGACTTCATCAGAGAGCAAGGGAATCGAACCTAGGTCTATTGACTTTGTGGCGTACATGCTAACCACTCTTCTAACAGGTTACTCAATCGAATATGAACAATAATTATATTATGAGACGCTCATTCACTTCACAAGTGAATTGCTAGTCTGTAATTTTAAAGCTTTTTTTCACCACAGTGCCCTCTGCTGGGTCAAGCGGGTCACTGCCTGACGTTAGCAATATGTTTCTTTGTTATGAAGAAGTGTATTTCTCATGGACTTCAATAAGTTATCTGTTTGTTTTTGCTCCAGGTGAAAAATATTGGCATGGAGACTGTCGCACCTAAACTAGCCACGACTGGTCGTGGGCTTCTTTGCCCAACAAAGCCTTCAAAAGACGACGGTGGCTCGGCAGAGATATCTATGCCCTGCGGGAAACGAGCGGCCCACACATACTCCAGAACAAGACGACACTCGAGGAGAGACGAGAACAACAAAAAAAAAAAAAGACCCAAAGCCGTTCGCCCCCACATGGCGGCATCTTCATTGATATCAGGGCTGCACGCCATTGGAGGCCTGGAGGCGGCTGAGGAGCATACGGTACAGTGTGACCTTGCCGACGTACCGCTAGGGTAGATGAGAATCTTCACTGGACAGTCATAAGTGTACTTGTCTGCTAGTGTGATGACCACACAAGTGGCCGAGCGGGCAAGGGGGTCGGCGTCGGCTCGGATGGCGTGAGACGGGCTCTCCACACCTACGTAAAAAAAGCACATCAGTTGAGATACTGTAATTTTGGACTTTATTAATTCATGCTTTTAAACTTATTAAGCTTTGCCTGAACAGATAAAGGTTTTATAATGACCACAGTTTGACCCTGGAACAGATAATTAGTATTTACATGCTTTCCAATCGTCAACATGTTTATGGCTTTGAAACATAACAATTAGCTCCAAAGAATATTAGCTTGGAATTGTTACAAGGACAACGCTGGTAGGACGCCATCAAACAACAAATCCAGTCCACACTGAAGCAACTGGAGTCGGATGCTGACCTGCAAGAAGATAGGGGGCTCGTATCTCCAGCTGGAAGTTAAACTGGTAATCCATGGAGTTGATGGCCTCCTCCTCCAGCAGAGCAGCCAAACAAAAGTGATCAGAACCGGCAGCTGGATCCTGTGGGCTGGGTGGATGTCTTTCCCGCCTAAAAGTGCAGGCATCGTCTTCATCAACACAGACGACGGCCCCCCCCAAAAAATACGTCCACCACCAATATGAGTAGAACTTACAGTCTGGAGAAGTTTGGGGACAATCCTTGCTCCTCGTTGATGCTCCTCTGTACGCGGGGTGTGCACACTGGCGGCGTGGACACGGTGATGCCTCCGCTGGGCAGAGTAAATAGCTCACAGGAGGTACTGACCAGAATGTGGACCGTCTCCAAGGGAGGTATGATGCCCAGGTTGACTACAAGAACTGTCCTCTCCAAATCCTCATCCAGGACTATGTGGCCTGGAAGACCACATTGGAAGGTAAATAAACGTTTTTTTCATGAAAAATCAGCATTTTATTCCAAAAAGTGTATCACTTTAAAGTCTGTTAATCTCACCAACACCGCCAGGGGGCGCTCCATTTGGCACACTGCACGGGTTGTTGTAACAGTCGTCAATCTTGGCCTTGTCCTTGATTTGCAGCGTGATGATCTGGCTGGAAATCATCGCCTCAAAGCCCACGACGATGGCTTTTTCCTCCAGCGGATAGATGAAAATCCCTGAGAGAGAGCGAAAAAACAATAATATGACATCAAGTAATTGTTGCTGTCGCATCGTAACAAACGCACCTTCGATGGCGTGATCCTCGATGTTTTCATACGCCATGGAAGCTGTCATGGCCTGAGTGTAACCTCTGACACAGGAAGTGATATCAGAGGCGCTGAGGGGTAGAGGGCGGCGGTTCTCCTTGTTGATGAGTCCCGGCATGGCGCTGATGTTGGGAGACTTGACATCACAGGAAGAAGAACATTTCTCTGAAGACTAGAAAAATCAAACAGATTGAATAGATTGAATTCATCTGTTCCAGGGTCAAACTGTGGCCATCACAGAACCTAAATGAAGTGCACAGGCCCTATTTTAAGTCATATTTTGACATTCTCCACTATTTGATACATGCGTGGGTTTTCTCCGGGTACTCCGGTTTCTTCCCACATTCCAAAAACATGCTAGGTTAATTAGCGACTCCAAATTGTCCATAGGTATGAATGTGAGTGGGAATGGTTGTTTGTCTATATGTGCCCTGTGATTGGCTGGCCACCAGTCCAGGGTGTACCCCGCCTCTCGCCTGAAGACAGCTGGGATAGGCTCCAGCATGGCCATGACCCTCGCAAACCAAACAAAAATATGTTTTTTCTGATTACTCAATTAGGCTGCACGGCGGACGAGTGGCTAGCACGCAGGCCTCACATCTAGGAGACTGGAGTTCAATTCCACCCTCGGCCATCTCTGTGTGGAATTTGCGGCGTGGTGGCAGGGCGATTTTCAACTAAATTAGAAAATGGGTTTCGGCAGTAGTTTGGAAGTCCTCAGGAACTCATGGTAGTGTTAATAATCACAGTGGAGTGGCGTGCCATGGGTGGAATAAATTAAAACAGACTGTTTTTAAAATGCAAGGAAATACAGATACTGGAAGATCTTGACAGCTTCCTGTGCGAGTTATTGTGTGTAAGGGCTCTATAGGAATCAATATAGGAAACAATACAAAGAGCTGAAAAAACAGTCATTTTGTTTTTTGACCCAGAATTTGGTCAAGTGTGGCTCTAGATGGGCTGCACGGCGGTCGAGTGGTTAGTGTGCAGACCTCACAGCTAGGAGACCAGGGTTCAATTCCACCCTCTGCCATCTCTGTGTGGAGTTTGCATGTTCTCCCTGTGCATACGTGGGTTTTCTCCGGGTACTCCGGTTTCCTCCCACATTCCAAAAACATGCTAGGTTAATTGGCGACTCCAAATTGTCCATAGGTATGAATGTGAGTGTGAATGGTTGTTTGTCTATATGTGCACTGTGATTGGCTGGCCACCAGTCCAGGGTGTACCCCGCCTCTCGCCTGAAGACAGCTGGGATAGGCTCCAGCACCCTCGCAACCCTCGTGAGAATAAGCAATAGAAAATGAATGAATTAAATACAGTAAACCTCGGATATATCGGATTCAATTGTTCCCACTGGTTTTGTCCGATATAAGCGAAATCCGTTATATGCGTATACCTGAAAATGTCCGTTTTACGCATATATCGGATTTATATCCGGTATATGCGTAAATCGGATTTTATCCGTTTTAAAAAGGCACTTCCTTGACTATGTTTCCAATGTACCTGGACGCGCAGGCAACGCTGCAAACGCTGCAAATGACGTCGTGTAGCGGCCTGTCACGATTCGGCAAATCGGAGCGCCACGATGCGGCCATCCGATATATGCGAGGGAAATTTAATGGAAATGCATTGGAACGGGACTGGAGATTTTGTCCGAAATAGGCGAAATCCGTTATGAAAAATCCGATATATGCAATGAATTTTTATTGGAAATGCATTACAGAAAATCGGTTCTTTTTTATCTGTCCGTTGTGAGCGAATTTCCGATATATCCGAGTCCGATATATCCGAGGTTTACTGTACTAATAATCATTTGTCAACTAGGCTGTTCTGTTGAATTAGAAAATGTAAACAATCAAAATGGCCCCCGATGTGTCCTTTGATTTGTGAGCAAGATATGTGGACATTTCACATGATGTCATGCAAGAAAGGAAGTTCGAACATGGAAGTTTTTGCACCACTTTAGGAACCTATTTTTCCAACTGTACGACTTCAGGGCTTCCAAAGTAATTGTCCTTGCATCAGGATTTATTGGCAGTCTGATCTCATTAACTGGAGGATGCAGGTAACTAAAGGTCAAAGCAATACCAGCGGTAAAAAGCGGCTTTTTTCCACAGCAACACAAGACAAAGCAATCATTTCATCCGAGGGAGAGACAAAACGTTCAGCATTCCCAATTATGTAGATGAATCCATAAAATCCCACGTTGGTGTCTTGAGCGAGAGCCGCCTCATTGCTCATATTGCGTCGACGGGGCGTGCGCAACCGCACCGTTCCATCACCACGGCAGATGGGAATTTATGACGAAAGCCATTTCCATAGAGACGGATCGGATCATTCGGAAGGCTGACCTAAAGTGAGGCTGTAGCCTCTGTGTCTTTCAGACCGCAGCGGCAGAGACAAGGAAACCTTCACACGCGCATCGGCTGAATTTGGATTTATACTGCATAGTTCAAATTAGAACAAAGTTGTATCAAAAATACTTTTGATTGACATTTTTATCAACTTCTAAAATATTCCATAGCTGCAGCCCTAAAGACACTAATGGTTGGGGTAATAGTAACCATAAAGAAATGATTTCATTATACTTACTGGATTGTTGTATCTGCTGGTATGTCTCACCCTTCCTTCTCTCTCCAACTGGGCCCCCCCCCCCACCCAGTGCATACTTATCCAATAATTATTTACTCAACTGCAGAGAGTATAGGATGCCATTTATTTGGGAGGAGGCTTTATGTGTGCAAATACATTTTTAGAACAGTAGAAAATAAACTCATTCATTCATTTTTCATAAGCCTATCCCAGCTGTCTTCAAGCAAGAGGCGGGGTAAACCCTGGACTGGTGGCCAGCCAATCACAGGGTACATATAGACAAACAACCATTCACACTCACATTCATGCTTATGGACAATTTGAAGTCGCAAATTAACCTAGCATGTTTTTGGAATGTGGGAGGAAACCGGAGTACCCGGAGAAAACCCACGCTTGCACGGGGAGAACATGCAAACTCCACACAGAGATAGCCCAGGGTGGAATTGAACTCAGGTCTCCTAGCTGTGAGGCCAGCGTGCTAACCACTTGTCCGCCGTGCCGCACTTCTCTTAATTATTCATTCATCCATTTTCTACCGCTTTTTCCTCACGAGGGTCGCGGGGGTGCTGGAGCCTATCCCAGCTGTCCTCGGGCGTGAGGCGGGGTACACCCTGGACTGGTGGCCAGCCAATCACAGGGCACATATAGACAAACAACCATTCACACTCACATTCATACCTATGGACAATTTGAAGTCGCTAATTAACCTAGCATGTTTTTGGAATGTGGGAGGAAAAGAAAACCCACGCATGCACAGGGAGAACATGCAAACTCCACACAGAGATAGCCCAAGGTGGAATTGAACTCGGGTCTCCTAGCTGTGAGGTCTGCATGCTAACCACTCGACCGCCGTGCCGCGCTTCTCTTAATTATACATTTTTAAATTTATTCATTATGAGTTCTATTGGGGCTGCACGATGAACGCGCAGACCTCACAGCTAGTAGACCCGAGTTCGATTCCACCCTCTGTGAGGAGTGGAATCGAGTGGAATGTTCTCCCCTGTGCATGCGTGGGTTTTCTCCGGGTACTCCGGTTTCCTCCCACACACAGAGATGGCCCAGGGTGGAATTGAACTCGTGTCTCCTAGCTGTGAGGCCTGCGTGCTAACCACTCGACCACTGTGCAGCCTAGAAAACAAAGTAATGTAATATTATGACTATTAATATGCAATGATTATTGTTCTGGACACATGTCTGCTTTGCAAGTGGTAAAAACATCTTACCTGGTGGTATTAGTATTTTTTAATTAAAAAAAAGAAACAGCATTTATTTGAGGTGAGGAGTTTTTTCAAGTTGACGATGCACCTGGTAATTAATTAGGGACATGAGCGGACAATATTTGAGGAGATGAAATGATGTTTGTTTTTCGGTATGATGCATTCCAGTGCTACACGCACAATAACAAACATATGGAATTCCTCTCAAAGTGAACATTGTCAAAGGCTGTAGCCTTTAGGTTCCTTTAGATGAGGTGTACCTAATGTTGTGTCCATATGAGTTGAAGGCAGTGATATCCATGCATCACAAAAGAAGCGCAGATTTTTGTGTATTCGCGTATAGCACTTTGACTTTACATGCATGTTGTTGTTGGTGTCAAGTCTACCCTATCCTCCCCCCAGGGACCTCCAAAGCGTCCACTCTGTGTTTTCTATCAGCTGCGGTCACGGCGCTGTGCACTCATTAGTGCTCCTGCCGCTGCTGTGGTAACCACCTGTTGAAAGGCGGCGTCTGCGGCATCGAGACGCACGACGGCTCTCAGCATCTTCTTCTACGCATACGCCACACATCGTTCACAGACCATCCTCTTACCTTTCATCTGCGGCCGTTTTGGTAGCTGTATGACTCACAAAGTCCACTTAGGATGAACGATATCTCCTCCTCGTCTCCCCCCCCACCACCACCACCTCTCTCTCTCTATTCTCTCTCACTGCTGCTATCAGGAGCGCAAGTGAGGCAGCTTTGGCGGGAGAAAAAAAAAAGGCTGCTGCAGCACTTTAAATGAACCACAGCAACATGTGGTTAAAAAATCCTCCTCCTCCTCCTCCTCCTCCTCCTCACAGTGATGCTGAGAAAAAGGAGGAGGGGGAACCGGGGACCAGTCCTTCTGAGGAGTATCCCCCTCATCGCCTCATCATCTCCCCCATGCATGCACAAAATCACTGAGCCATCCCTAATATTGATAACATAACATAATATGCTTGATTAATTCTTGTGATTATTAATCTGTGCTGGTGGGTGGGGTGAATCATGTTTTTTTTAACTTGGGGATGGATGGATGGAATGGGATTTTAGCCAGAAAAGCTTTGTCAACTTTTGTACTTTTCGTCCAATCAATCACCTTTTAACAAAGGAGTATAGAAGGTCACATTTAATAATTTTGTGTGGGTAAGCGGTTGTCTGTGTAGCATTATAGAGTGTGCAACCAGTTAGCATCTTACCGGTATGCATGCATATTGCAAGCTCACCAATGTCTGGAGTTGCTAACGGCCTTTTCTACCATAATTGGTAGATCTTTGTTAAACACAGGTAGTCCCGTAAAAATATTGTTTGTACTCAATAATAATAATAATACGTTACCACTCATACACGGAAAAGTCAGGAGTCCCTAGCTAGTACCTCATGAGCTACCGCTAGCTTCTAACCACTTTTCAAGTAGCTCTCCAAAGTGTTTGTTCATTTATTATTAACTCATAAATGAAATAGACAGTGGGATTCGGCAGTAGTCCGGAAGTCCTCAGGAGCGCTTGGACGTGTGACTAATCAGAATGGAGTGAGCGTGCCTGGAGGCGGGTTGTGGGTGGATTAAATTAAAACCAAGCCAAAGATATACAGCTGGACTATCTATATGGGCACATTCTGGAAGATCTAGAAAGCTTTCTGTGTGGGTTTTTGTGTGTAGCTGCTCTATAGGAGTCCACAACTCAATACAAAGGGACAGAAAATAGCATAATAGCTCCCTTTTAACTTTGTTAAGTATAATTTAAGGAGAAAAAAGTGTAGTGTACAGTTGGATTGCTGTAAGAAAAAAATATGTATAAATAAAAATAATGTAATTTTCCAACTAAAAGAGTGAAAGAAACCCATCATATTACAGTAATATAGTCAGGAGGGGAAAATGGTGTAATATTTCATGAAAAAAAGACACTCTGAATACAGGATATAGGATAAATGGGTGAAGGATTGCGTTCTGTCACCTTTAAGGCGTTCTTTCCTGCTCCGTGAAGCAGGTTTGGAAAGCCTGACTTGTTCAAATCCAGCGTAGGCGTTTGGCCGCCACTGTGTTTTGTTATCACCTCATTTGATCCATCTGTTTTCTTGCAAGGCTACCATGGCAATAAGAGCGTCTTTATACGCTCACTTGCTGCGTGTGCGCATCTCACCCAAACAGAATTAACCTGCAGCCAATAAGAATCACTTAACCCGCCCCGCTCCCCTTTCCTCACATCCACACACATTCAATGAATAAAACACACACACACTTTCATGCAAAAAAAAATCAGGTTAAGCCTCTAGAACAAGCTGCTAATGAGCTACCTAATTTGAATTTTTTTTGGCTCATGACAATTAAGAATGCTAAACAAATAAGCTGCGAGAACCCTGCATGTTATTGTTTTTCACCTTTTAGTATTAACTGTGCTTGACTTCTTTTTACACTACAAAATCAAGACCACACGCAAAGTGCATCTGTGGTGGGACTTTTATGATTGTTAAGAGTTGAGTATTTTTTTTTTACATTTTTTTATGTTGATTGTGGTTAACGTCATTGTACACTGAGTGTGAAGATGTGAAATCACAGTATTTTCCATGGGCGAGATTGTTTTTGAATACAAATAACCATTTATTAATATAATAAAATAATAGAATTGCATTAAAAAATTAAGTGATATGACACAGTATGTAATATACTGTATATATATCTTTTGTTTCTTTTTTTTTCCTTTTAATTGTGGTAATTGTTTTAATTCTGTAAAGCACTTTGTGTTGCATGTCTTTGCAGGAAAAGTGCTATACAAATAAAGTTGATTTGATTTGATATATTATTTTCATCTTACCCCATGTGTAGTAATATTAACATAATATGTTGTGTTTAGCGACATACAGTATAATTGAGACGTGTAATACTCATTAGTGATGGGTGTGCTGTGTGATGCATTCACTAACCAACACACTAGCAAGTGATTTGCTTATTCCATCCGAAATAAAAGTCGCGTTCTCCCTATGATCCGGAGAAAATGAACGTACTAGAGGTAAGGAGGTAAAGGTAGAATTAAATTCGCGTTGATGTACTTTGCAGGATATTTTATGGCGGTCAGGGCCTAAAATCCCATCCATCCCTGACATCAGTGAAGGCATCACCAGCACAACGGTCAAAGCAAGCTGTCACTAATTTGTCGCCTCGCTGTCGCTGACTTTGGGACACAGTTTTGCTGGGATAAGTCTAGCTTCTGTCAACAACAAAGTTAACAGCCAACATTCTAAATGTTCGAACAATCGTGGGCGTTTGAGGCTGACATGCAAGATGCGAGCACGGCGCCGCTGCAGGTGTTTTAATATGAGGATGCTAACTAACCTGTTGGAGAGGGGGTGCTAGCTAAAAGTTTGACTAGCACTTTCGACACGCGTTAAAACAAAAAATGTCGACTTTTACTCACCCAGGTTGAGTCAGCAAAGAAAATGGATCGAGTGCGTCGTCCACGAAGCTTCAGCAGAGATATCAACGGTAAGCGAATTTGTCACTTTACACCGTCCGGTGGTTAATAAGTTTGGTGATGGTGGCTGCGTAGGGAACGTTCAGCTGGCCATGGGCAAACGAGGTGAAACGTGTGAAGAGGACAACATAGACCCGGCTGAAGTGTCCCTGCTCAACAAAATGATCCGCCGAAGTCTAGTGAGGAACCGGAACGAAGTGGAGGTCCTGCAGAGGGACCCTACCTCCCCGCTGTTCTCAGTCAAGACCTTCGAGGAGCTTCGCCTGTGAGTCCTAGGTTAACTTCATATATATACACAACACATACCGTATACAATGTGTGTGTCCTTGACTAAAAATACTGCTCTCTGGTATTATCTAACTTACTGTGTGGAGATATAAAAACAATCATCACTTGTTAAATGTAGTTTTTATATCTAAAAATACAGACTGTATGTTCATGTCTCGTAAGAATTGATGAAATGTGCAATTTTCCTTTAATTGTATGACGTCACAGCTCAATGGGTTCCATAGAATGGGTGTGTCTTTAAGGTTTATTTTGAAAATTAATCTACTTACATCTATCAAATTTATTTATTTTATTAAAAAATGTGTTTAATTTTCCCAATATCCGTGCTTAAGAATTTTGTAAGAAACAGCAGCACTCATGCACACTGCTAACCTGCCACCGTGTTTAACTCTAAGTAAGTTTAACTGCAAGTCCAACGATCAGCGTAGTAGTACCAGGACTGACCTGTGAGGGGCAGCAATGAGCCACAGTGCTCAGACTCGCTCTGGCACTCGCTATTAATCACACTCACTCAGACTGCTGGAATCTTCTGTGATGATTTTTGTTGTTGCTTGTAGGACACATTGTTTATGTTGCTTTTTCAGTCACCTGACGTCTGATTGGCTGTTGTTTGTCAAAGTCGGAGGCTTGTCTGCGTTATACATTAGTATTCTTGGCTTGGATATTGAAAATATCTACAATTGTTGGCCTTGACTCGTCAGATTAAAATAAAAACACTCTTAGCACACACCACTCCACTGCATAATCTGTGAGTATAACCTATAACAGCCACCTGATTCATATTGCTTCGCTAGCGTTGTTTGAAGGGAGGGAATCGGGCTCAAAATCGGCCTGACATCAACATCATTATTTATTCAGCATTCATGCTCCACCGCAGAGATTGGCAATTTCTGGTTTCTAATTATTTCCCCACCCCTCATATGAATAGGAAACCGGAGCTGTTGAGAGGGGTCTACGACATGGGCTTCAACAGGCCTTCCAGGATCCAGGAGAAGGCTCTGCCTATGATGCTGGCACAGCCGTATGTCCATTTTTTACTCCTTTTGAAGCCAGTCATTTGGTAACTGAGTGATAATTGCTATTTATTACCAATCAAATGTCCAAATTATGCTTTTTCCACTTTTCTGACCTCTAAATTGTAGTCAGAATGTAGTATTCTTGTGTTAAACGATGCCAAAGTGCCAGATAATTAGGTTTGGAAGTGAGTCCTGTAAGAAGTTTGTGATGGCTTAAAACGCTCAGTTTCAAAAGGCGTGGTAAAGATGCCCCTTTGTGATGTCACAGAGGGGCGGACTTCCTTATATATAAACCCTCGCCCTCCCTGTGCAGGCAAGCAGGAGTGGAACACCGCCTCTGTGGGTCTGACAGCTGCATAAACCCCTCCGCAATGCAACCAAGACCCTCAGCAGTTTTGCTTTAAAATAATGTACATGTAAATTGTTTTTTTTATTATAAATATTCAAGGTCAGCTTGACAGCCCTGGTGTAAATAGACAAATACAAGTCATAGTACAAAATCAGTGTGCTGGAATTGTTTATTAATGCTGGCATCGCTATTGAAGCCGCAAAATTGTATCTTTCTTTGTTTTCAGACCTCAGAATCTCATTGCCCAGTCCCAGTCTGGCACAGGAAAAACTGCTGCTTTTTCCCTGGCTATGCTCAGCCATGTCAACCCCGACCACAATTGGACCCAGGTAGGCCATGTGACCTGCTGTCATATTCACTTGTTGACTGTGCTTGCCCTTTTTGGCCTCAAGGCTCTTTGCATCGCACCGACATATGAGCTGGCCCTGCAGATCGGTCAGGTGATGGAGCAGATGGGCAAACACTACCCCAGTGTTAAGCTGGCGTACGCCATCAAAGGCAACCGCCGTAAGAGCCTCCCAGCATCTTCACTCACTCTGCTGCGTCGCCAGCTAATTAAAGGCTCATTTGGCTGCATTTCCACGCAGTGGAGCGAGGCACTAAGTTGCAGGAGCAGATCGTCGTGGGAACGCCGGGCACCATCCAGGACTGGTGCACCAAGCTGAAGTTCATAGAGCCCAAAAAGATCACCATGTTTGTGCTGGACGAGGCCGATGTCATGATTGCCACTCAGGGTCATCGTGACCAGAGCATCCGCATCCACAGGTACTACATGTATAACAAATGTCTATCAATACCAAAATGTCAACATGGCTACCTCAAACTAAGTCGGCGATCAAACTTTGAAACTCTTACTTGTCACCAAACATCAGTGTGAGCTTATTAAACTTATTATTGAGCATGCACGGCTGTGTATGTGCACGACTCGGGCTGTATGAGATGCATTTTAGGATGCCTGCTGACTTTGTTATACGTGTGAAGCTAACCGATGTTCCACTGTGCTCGCTTGCCAACTCGCCAGGCAACTAACAAAGGACTGCCAGATGCTCCTCTTCTCGGCCACCTTCGAGGAGGAGGTGTGGAGGTTTGCGGAGATGATCGTTCCAGAGGCCAACATCATCCGTCTGCGGCGTGAGGAGGAGACGCTGGACACCATCAAACAGTTTTATGTGCTCTGCAGGAGCAAGGAGGACAAGTTCACCACTCTGTGTGAGCTCTACGGGAGTATGACCGTGGCTCAAGCCATGATCTTCTGTCATGTAAGTCCTGCAACTTAAATCATGCACGGTGTCGTTTTAGTCAGCTTTATCTGGTCAGAAGGTCCAATTCATACTGTAATAACTGATATTTGCTCATTTTGACCTCCTTATAAAAAAAAATCATTAAGATCATTGCCACACATCTGAGCCACTAGATTGTACTCAAGTGGAGTGTCATCATGGGCGACACCAGATCACACCATTCCAAGTTGTGGTGCAATAGGTGGATAAAACAGATGAGACACTACCAACGTATAATGCAGAATAATAACCCACTACTACTGTATGTGAGCTCTAACCATGTGCTTTACAGCCATTCATAAAAAAACACCACAACACTGTGCATCACCGCTACTTGTGCATTACAAGCTGAATGCGCTCTGGTCTGTTTTCCATATATAATTTTTCTCCCTGTGCAGACTCGAAATATGGCGTCTTTACTGTCGACTCACATGACCAACCAAGGCCACGTTGTGGCACTGCTGAGTGGCGAATTGACTGTCGAGCAGAGAGCGAGCATCATCGAACGCTTTAGGAACGGCAAGGAGAAGGTTCTTGTGACCACCAACGTTTGTTCTCGAGGTAGGACACAAACGTCTAGTGCTAAACATCGTTTTTTGGTGGGGCTTAGCTAGGTTTTGAACTTTGGTACACTTGAACTTCTCAGGCTGAAAATAATTTATTTGCAAATTTCCAATTTGTTAATATTGCACAACACGAGCCTGAAGCCAAAGAAAAAGCCAAAAACACGGGCATGTGCATTTTATCCTTTTTGAACTGAATACAACTGATGTGTTTGTTCCTCAGGTATCGACGTGGAGCAGGTGTCCCTTGTGGTCAACTTTGACCTCCCCGTGGACAGGGATGGGAACGCCGACAATGAAACGTACCTCCACCGGATTGGCCGCACGGGACGCTTCGGCCGGCGAGGCTTTGCCATCAACATGGTGGACAACCAGCACGGCATGGAGGTCATCAGACAAATCGAGATTCATTTTGGTACGTTCCTCCTTTCTTCTCCGACAAAACCTGCGAATGCCATTATTAGCTTTGTGTCCTTATTCATCCCACAGACAGGAAAATCCCCAAACTTGAAACCGGGAATGTTGAAGAAATGGAAAAACAGCTCAACTGAACACTCTGACTTCCATCTCCAGTGGCTCTTCCACAGGTTTATTGTTTACATGTTGACTATGCAGACTTCTGCAGGTTTGTTTGACGCACTTTTGATTTATTGTTGACTCGAAGCTCAGCGCAAAGCTAGCTGTTGTGTACTTTTACTTTGCAGTGGTTTTGCAGTGATTTCTGTTGTTTTACTTGGAATGAATGCATGAATGTTAGCTATTGTCTATTCTTGTGTGCTTTAAAACATTGTGTGTGTTTCAGACTGCAGTGACCCTGGTTACTACGTTCTTTTGTCTTCGTTTCAATTTGCTGCTGTGAGCTTCATGGTCGTTCATAAAGGACAAAAAAAAAAATAACAAATGGAAAAAAATGATATATGAAACATACTGTTGCCTTTATACCTTGTTTTGGTGCTTTCTCTCCAAACTGGCACAATTCTATTAAAAGGCATAAGGAGAAGTGGCGTGAGCTTATTGAAATATTAACAAAAAATACATATATTAATAATAAAAAAACATTTGAAACTACAAATGAATAAATAATACCCAAGAGAATCTACAGGACGGCATTTCTGGACAGGTCCAAGATCTTTACTCAGTCACTGAGTCAAGCCGCTGTCCTAGACTTCCTCACGCTTCCTGGTTGTGTCACGTTTTTCTCGTTTTTTAGGTTGCAGACCCTGGATTTAGACACAGCCGTGACAAAGAATGTTTGAATTACCCTGCTGTTGTGTTCGGGTCAGAATAAAAGAGCGTCAGACTTTGTGTGACTGTGTGGGGACATGCCAACCATCATAAGAGGTATAGCTAATTGACATGAGGCGCATGCGTTAATTACACTACAATGAAATTAGTTACTGCAGTTAACGTGTTATTTTTTACAACCCTAGTAAATGTCTTTTTTTTATTATAACATATGCAATTTTAAGGTTATTCCCTATTATAGAAATGTAGCCAGCAATACAACACTTGGATTTCAGGTTTTTATTAACATGTTCATTAAAACATGCTAATGCAACATGTGTCTCATGGCACAATAACGTTTAAACTGAATATCACAAGCGGCACGGTGGTCTAGTGGTTAGCGCAGACCTCACAGCTAGGAGGCCAGCGTTCAATTCCACCCTCGGCCATCTCTGCATGTTCTCCCCGTGCATGCGTGGGTTTTCTCCGGGTACTCCGGTTTCCTCCCACATTCCAAAAACATGCTAGGTTAATTGTTGACTCCAAATTGTCCATAGGTATGAATGTGAGTGTGAATGGTTGTTTGTCTATATGTGCCCTGTGATTGGCTGGCCACCAGTCCAGGGTGTACCCCGCCTCTCGCCTGAAGACAGCTGGGATAGGCTCCAGGATACATCCATGACCCTTGGACCCATGAGGATAAGCGGTAGAAAATGAATGAATGAATGAATGAATATCACAATAGCCATTTTCACACCCCGTGTTTTTAGTCTCACCACACAAGACAAAGGTTCCCCGTTTCAAATGAACATATCTTCATTCACTTAAAGAGATACACAGTACTGATCTGTCGTGAACGCCACACTGAACCAAGGTCTGTTCCAAGTCTCTGAAGCTCCTACGAGGCATATCCATGGTTGCTATGGAAACCTCACCGTATCGGGTCCCGAACCTGGCCTCTGCGCTCTCCCTCACCGTCCACAGGGGGTCCGAGGGGTCAAAGTGCTGCTCGAACCTCCCGCCGCACGGCGTTCGGATCGCCAGTAGCAAAGTACCCCCTGTGGTGGTGACGTCACACCCGGAGTCGACCTTCGCTCCTTCCTGTGAAAGCGGGCTGAGAATCCCAGAGCGTCCACTCGGGATGGCGGGGAGGACTTTGTACTTGTTGAGGCTTGGAGCATCAGGGGGATGGCAACTAGATAGGAGGACTCCGGTAGTCTTAGCTGACTCTGGTGGTACCTGGGTACCTGGGTCACGGCTCGGCTCTCCTTTGGACTTTGGCCTCGATAAATCCATTAAAATAATTTACAGAATAAATGTTCTTTTCAGCGAATCTTTTATGAATCTGCAAGATAGAAGTCGCGAAAAATAAACCCTTTCCACACTGAACAGGAAGTACTTCTATTCGGAGTCACTGATGTTACCATGGCAACGTGTCCATTACACAAAGGGGACCTCTGGCGTCCAATGCACGCAACTGCAGCCACTTGAAGCATGCTACAGTACATAAAAAAATCCATGCTTTTAAATGGGAAAAAAATATTTATTAATTTAGTCCTCATGATCAAAATATTTACAGTATGTTTTCAGCTAATTTTAACAATTTCAGTGCATCATTACAACAATGATCAACAAGCAGAAGTCAGGCTTTGTTACATACAGTTAAATTATAGATTGTTTATTTAGGATAGAATGATACAAAATTACTATAATAAACATGGTGAAGAAATTAATTAATGAATAAAAGTTACAAACATGTTTTGCAGTTTAGCCGTACCAGCATTTTATGATGCGTTGTTCCCGCCATGCGATATTGCACAATCCCTAGTGGCAGTCATGTTGACATCGGAGGTTTCTATGGTAAGTTCAGCAGGTTGTTCTTAGCATAAAGTTCCTCAGTGACCTGGTGTACTTGCGAAATGAGCGGCACCGCTTCCCCCAACATGGCCACCACCTGCTCCGGCGGACCCACGTTCATCACCTCAAAGAAAGTGGGGCGGCCAGGGAGCACACAGAAGGCCATGCCTGCAGCCTTGCGCACCAACCATGGATGGTACAGGGCTAGGGACTCGTTGTAGGCCTCGGCGCACATGGCGGATGTCTTGCTGTCCTCCGTGCTGGTCCTCAAGCGCTCCAGGAAGAGTTCCAGCCACCTGAGAGCACGGTGCAGCCTCAGCAAAGTACGGCAGCCTGACTCGGGATGGTTGCCTCGCTTGTCCAGGTCTACCAAGCCATTGTCAAGCTCATACTGGACCATGGACTGCACCGTCATGTAGTGGGAGAACGTCTCTCCATTCAGAAAATTCACCAGAATCTGGATCTTATTCGTAGCATCCTTGGAAATGAAGCCAAAGACCGTACCCAGGCTGTTCAAGAACCTGTCAAGAAACCCTTGTTTGGTTGTTGTGGTCAAGGCTGAAGGAGTTTGATACAGGGACTTAGAATAACTTACTTTACAAGCCCACGCCAGCCAGACACGTAGTTTTCCAGAATAACCTCGTTGTTTTCTGACAGACACACCTTGAAGGTGGAGAGAACCTCACTCAAGCAGAACTTCTGCTCCTCTGATGTCACAGCAGCAGCCATAGTGGGAGTCATAAGAAGGTACTGTGAAAAAGAAATTGAAATAAATAAAAACAAGATGGTACTGTTAAAAAAAAACACAACACGAAGATGAGGAAATGAGTAATTCATCAACGCAACATTATTTGACGACAACTAGCAAAAAGTCAAAGCGCGATTTAATTCAATTTGAGCGCCAACAGGCAGCGCACAGCATTTAAATGCATCACCTCCCGGTCACTTGTGCAATTGACGTACTGATGTTTCATCTGACGTAACGCCCCAAACATGACAGAATTGTCACTAAATATTCTATATTAAACAACGAAGCCGAACATTACCTGCTTAGACCATTAGAAGCGAATGAGAGCTTATACATTTCTGTTGTTTCCGGGTTGTGCTCCTACTGCGCAAACTCGGACCGGAAACTGGACACCGTTTACGAAATAAAAGCATATGCATCAAAATCATTTATCGAATGTAGCCGGAAGTGGTGAAGTATTGCAGTGTCACTATCTACCCGCACAATCTTATTCATCATTAGTAATTTATTCGTTTTGTAATTATATTTGGGATTCAATATTCAAGATTTATTTTGGAGTTGAACGTTTGTCTTTCTCTGTCTATATATTGTTCATCTTTGGTTGATTAACTGATCAAACTGGAAAACTTGATCAAATTCAAAGGAAAACCTAAACAAGCCAACATTTAAGCTGAACAGAACCGTGTAAAATTGCATACTCCCTTATTTTGAAAGAACACCCCGGAAGTTGTCATACGTCTCTGATGAACCATTCTCAGGGCAAGCTATACAAACGCATATGTTGACACAACACTGTAGCACAAACTACTGAATTTAAACTGTTTCGAAGTTCACCCGGATACGTCGTTCGGCTTGCTTTCGTGATTTCGCCGCCAAGAAACAGGAAGCTAATGCCGTAAAATGCCGGAAATAAAAGTAACACCACTGGGTGAGCTCACTAGCTGACTAGCATGTGTGAAACATTACAATATAACACACAGCGTTTGTGTTATTACTTCACAAATCACTTCCATTGTGACTTTTCTCTGTGTAGAAAATCTGTTGGTTTGACCAATTAATGTTTAGAAGAAAGTGTCAGCTGTTTAAGCTAACATATTGAGAGTTTCCACCATGTTTTTTTTTGTTAATATGGCTTAGTGACTCTTCTTTCCTTGTCTTTGCTCTTTTCCAAGGTGCTGGACAGGATGTTGGACGCAGTTGCATCATCGTCTCCATCGGAGGCAAAAATATCATGCTGGACTGTGGTATGCACATGGGATTCAATGATGATGTAAGTCTGCACCAAAACCTCCATTGGGGTGCTATTTAGAAACATAAACATGTTTGAAAAAGTGCTGAAAATAAAATGCTACAACAGGATGATCCAAGGTCCAATGTCTACCGTTTATTCTGAAAACCATTATCCTTGCAGAGACGCTTCCCAGACTTCTCTTACATCACCCAGAACGGACGCTTGACAGACTTTTTGGATTGTGTGATTATCAGGTTGGTTTGAATGCAACATCTTTCCCAGCATTTGTGGACTTCCTGTTTAGAGAAATGTGTCTTTGTCAGCCATTTCCACTTAGATCACTGCGGAGCTCTGCCCTACATGAGCGAAATGGTGGGCTACGACGGCCCCATCTACATGACCCACCCTACCAAAGCCATCTGCCCAATTCTGCTGGAGGATTTCCGCAAGATCACCGTTGACAAGAAGGGAGAGACTAACTTCTTCACCTCGCAGATGATCAAGGACTGCATGAAGAAAGTGGTCCCTCTTAACCTCCACCAGACTGTACAGGTAGGCTCTTCACCTGCCGCTACATCACTTGTCTCTTTTTGTCTGTAATCATCAAGGTGTCTGCAGGTGGACGACGAGCTGGAGATCAAAGCGTACTACGCCGGCCACGTTCTTGGCGCAGCCATGGTGCTCATCAAAGTGGGCTCAGAGTCTGTGGTCTACACCGTAAGGGAGAACGTTCCACTGTGTCAAATGAGCTGCAACAAATCGCATTAACTGCTAACTCTTCTTCTTCAGGGGGACTACAACATGACACCTGATCGACATTTAGGGTATGTCCAACTCCATATAATGCAAATATTCTTTAAAACATGTCTAAGTCAGTGGGATTCTACTGTTTATATTTAGTTTAGTTTGCTATGGGGGGGAAATGCATTCAATCCAAATCTGAGGTTTGGTTGTGCTCGTAGCGCTGCATGGATCGACAAGTGCCGCCCAGACATCCTCATCTCAGAGTCCACGTATGCCACCACCATCCGCGACTCCAAGAGGTGCAGAGAGAGAGACTTCCTGAAGAAAGTGCACGAGAGCATAGAAAGAGGAGGAAAAGTATGCTCAAGTGCGGGTTTTGTCATTTTAGGACAAATCGATGAATTAAGCATGCTTTTATGCAGGTTCTTATTCCAGTATTTGCCCTCGGAAGAGCTCAGGAATTGTGCATCCTCCTGGAAACATTTTGGTAAACTCAAAATCCAAACACTGCTCAGTTGACTGTTGATGTGCAGTATTTTTTAAATGCTAATTATCTTTTAAAAGGGAGAGGATGAACCTGAAAGCGCCCATCTACTTCTCTACGGGGCTGACGGAGAAAGCCAACCACTACTACAAGCTCTTCATCACATGGACCAATCAGAAGATCAGGAAGACCTTTGTTCAGAGGAACATGTTTGAATTCAAGCACATCAAAGCCTTCGACCGCTCCTATGCTGACAACCCGGGGCCAATGGTGAGCGACCCCGTTTCATCCCGACCGGTCTGAATGTGGCGACAAATTGAGAGCCGTGTTGCCGCTTTTACAGGTCGTGTTTGCCACACCCGGAATGCTGCACGCCGGACAGTCCCTGCAGATCTTCAAGAAGTGGGCCGGGAATGAGAAGAACATGGTGATTGTCATTAGGGCATAAGAGGTAAAGAGGAAGTGACAACACGTTGACGGACCAGGTCGTCTTCTGACCAATGCAGGTCATCATGCCGGGGTACTGCGTCCAAGGAACCATCGGACACAAGATCCTGAATGGACAGAGGAAGCTGGAGATGGAAGGCAGAGCCACAGTAAGAAAACATCTCATTCTATTACAGTATGTTGCGTCAAATACATGGAAACAGGAGTTCAGTATCAGACAAACATCGCTTTCTTTTTGCCTCTCCTGCCATAAATTATTAAAGACATTTAAATATGTCTTTGGGATTGGGGAAAGAAATTAGAAATACGTCTTTGGTAGAACAGGAGTTAATTAATTACACTTTTATTAGTAATTACCTATTTTGGGGCTCCCTGGTAGTTAAGGGACCATAGCATTGTCCTGACTTTATGGCCCTGCATTGGTACACCCTGGACTGGTGGCCAGCCAATCACAGGGCACATATAGACAAACAACCATTCACACTCACATTCATACCTATGGACAATTTGGAGTCGCCAATTAACCTAGCATGTTTTTGGAATGTGGGAGGAAACTGGAGTATTAGCAAAAAACCCACGAATGCACGGGGAGAACATGCAAACTCCACACAGAGGGTGGAATCGAACTTGCGTCTCCTAGCTGCGAGGCCTGCATGCTAAGCACTCGTTCATCGTGCAGCCCCAATAGAACTCATAATGAATAAATTTAAAATGTATAATTAAGAGAAGGGTGGCACGGTGGTCGAGTGGTTAGCGTGCAGACCTCACAGCTAGGAGACCAGGGTTCAATTCCACCCTCTGCCATCTCTGTGTGGAGTTTGCATGTTCTCCCCGTGCATGTGTGGGTTTTCTCAGGGTACTCCGGTTTCCTCCCACATTCCAAAAACATGCTAGGTTAATTGGCGACTCCAAATTGTCCATAGGTATGAATGTGAGTGTGAATGGTTGTTTGTCTATATGTGCCCTGTGATTGGCTGGCCACCAGTCCGGGGTTGAAGACAGCTGGGATAGGCTCCAGCACCCCCGCGACCCGCGTAAGGATAAGCGGTAGAAAATGAATGAATATCGGATAATAATTCATGAGATAATAATATAATTGTGACTCTTGAGGTGCACGAGTGCTGCCGGCACTGGGGTGCTGCGGTTAAAGGGGGAATATGACTTCCAATATGTACCGTAATACGTACTGTGACATTGTCAAGCTGAAACTGGTTCTACTGGAAGTGTGTCTGAGCTCGTTATAATGCTGGAAACCGCCGTGCTGTTCAGTTCCTGCTTTAAAATGTCTGGAATGAATGTTTCCTTCAATGAACCACGGCTACCCACTTTGTGCAACTCTCAGGCACGCCGCCAACACCATGCTTGACTGTGGGCGGGACATAATTATCTTGGTACGGACTTGTATTGGCTAAATTTCAGTGGCCGAAACATCCCAGTTTACTTTCTATAGTATTGCCCAATGACAAGATGGCTGTACTGACTTGATACTGTAAGTGTTAATGTTGCTGACCTGATCATGAACAATGTGACGCTCGTAGCTGGACGTGAAGCTGCAGGTGGAGTACATGTCGTTCAGCGCCCACGCCGACGCCAAGGGCATCATGCAGCTCATCCGCATGGCCGAGCCTCGTAACATGCTGCTGGTGCACGGCGAGGCGGTCAAGATGGAGTTCCTCAAGGGAAAAATCGAGCAGGAGTTCAGTGAGTGCAAAGCCGGCTTCGCTCATTCTCACAGAGAGGGGACTTGATGTTATCCATCCGCTGATGTCCGCACGCCAGGTATCGATTGCTACATGCCGGCTAACGGTGAGACTGCCACGGTGACGACGAATCCCAGGGTTCCAGTTGATATGTCGCTCAACCTTCTCAAGAGGGAAGTGGCTCTGGGAGGTGAGGCGTATGAAGACGATTATTGTGCAACTTTTCATTTTTGTTGTTAAATAATTTCATTAGAAATTATTCTTGTAAAGATAGGTAGCTACCCTATTGATCCCCAACACGGGAAATTGATATGTCTCATCCAAATACACAATATTCTCCAAATATATATATATTTTTTTACTGCAGGACCTTTACCAGATCCCAAAAAGCCACGCATCATGCACGGAACACTCATCATGAAAGGCAACGTAAGTATCAACTCGTAATAAATCAGCTTTGTTTGTGTTGACGTCTTCATGAAGCAACGCCACGCTGCCTTCAGGGTCTCAAGTTGGTGTCGTCAGAACAAGCTTTGAAGGAGCTGGGACTGAACGAGCATCAGCTGCGCTTCACATGTCGCGTGCAGCTCCACGACTCTCACAGCGACCCGGACACGCTCCGACGGATCTACACGCACCTCAAGAGGTTCAATGCTCATGTTTGTTTTGATTGTTATTGTTATTGGTGTTATTATTGTTTTATTATTAAGAGATTTTACCTATGAAACAACACCCCTATAGTCAATTTTCCGTTTATGTTATCACGCTGACTGTATTGTGTGTTTACACCGCATTGCGCAACTTTTACACACAGCCTATGGGGTCTCTGAAGGGACACAAGATGGCTGTTTCTTGAGGTTACTTTAATAGCAAGCTGAATTTACTCTAAATTTAAGAAGGGTTTGCAACAAGAGTGGCGACGAATGACAAAGTAAGAAGCCAAACACTTACCACTTCCACACTGAATGAGAGGAAAACTGTCCCTGGCAGTCTCATGCCCTTATATGGGCAACTGTAGGGTGTCACTCTGTGGTCATTCTGAGGTTTTGGTTAGATATTGATAAGGTAATGGGTTCCTGGACGCTACTAATTAACCCCCCCCCCCAACCATCACAAGATGGTTGTTTCTTGAGGTTACTTTAATAGCAAGCTAAATTTACTCTAAATTTAAGAAGGGTTTGCAACAAATGTGGTGACGAAGGACAAAGTAAGAAGCCAAACACTTACCACTTCCACACTGAATAAGAGGAAAACTTAGATATTGATAAGGTAATGGGTTCCTGGACGCTACTAATTAACCCCCCCCCCCCCCCCCCCCACACCATCTTGTGTCTGAAGGGACACAAGATGGTTGTTTCTTGAGGTTACTTTAATAGCAAGCTGAATTTACTCTAAATTTAAGAAGGGTTTGCAACAAGAGTGGTGACGAATGACAAAGTAAGAAGCCAAACACTTACCACTTCCACACTGAATAAGAGGAAAACTGTCCCTGGCAGTCTCATGCCCTTATATGGGAAACTGTAGGGTGTCACTCTGTGGTCATTTTGAGGTTTTGGTTAGGTATTGATAACATAATGGGTTCCTGGACGCTACTAATTAACCTCCCCCCAACCATCTTGTGTCTGAAGGGACACAAGATGGTTGTTTCTTGAGGTTACTTTAATAGCAAGCTGAATTTATTCTAAATTTAAGAAGGGTTTGCAACAAGAGTGGTGACGAATGACAAAGTAAGAAGCCAAACACTTACCACTTCCACACTGAATGAGAGGAAAACTGTCCTTGACAGTCTCATGCCCTTATATGGGCAACCGTTGGGTGTCACTCTGTGGTCATTCTGAGGTTTTGGTTAGGTATTGATAAGGTAATGGGTTCCTGGACGCTACTAATTAACCCCCCCCAACCATCTTGTGTCTGAAGGGACACAAGATGGTTGTTTCTTGAGGTTACTTTAATAGCAAGCTGAATTTACTCTAAATTTAAGAAGGGTTTGCAACAAGAGTGGCGACGAATGACAAAGTAAGAAGCCAAACACTTACCACTTCCACACTGAATGAGAGGAAAACTGTCCCTGGCAGTCTCATGCCCTTATATGGGCAACTGTAGGGTGTCACTCTGTGGTCATTCTGAGGTTTTGGTTAGATATTGATAAGGTAATGGGTTCCTGGACGCTACTAATTAACCCCCCCCACCCCCCCAACCATCACAAGATGGTTGTTTCTTGAGGTTACTTTAATAGCAAGCTGAATTTACTCTAAATTTAAGAAGGGTTTGCAACAAATGTGGTGACGAAGGACAAAGTAAGAAGCCAAACACTTACCACTTCCACACTGAATGAGAGGAAAACTGTCCCTGGCAGTCTCATGCCTTTATATGGGCAACTGTAGGGTGTCACTCTGTGGTCATTTTGAGGTTTTGGTTAGGTATTGATAACATAATGGGTTCCTGCACGCTACTAATTAACCCCCTCCCCCACCGGCAGCATCTTAAAGGGTTATGCCATCCAGCACCTTCCTGATGGCACAGTAATGGTGGAGTCCATCGTCATCAAAGTGTCGTCCTCCCCCGACGACGCCAACACCAAAGTCATCCTGCTGTCCTGGAGTTACCAGGTAGGCGTCCTTTCCATGTTTTCCATCAGGACTTTGACTTCTAATACGCTCTGCTCTCTTCTTCATGTTTTATTCAGGATGAAGATCTTGGGAGCTTCCTTTCGACTTTGTTAAAAAAAGGCCTTCCGTCCGGACTTTAAACTTTAAAATGTTGAGGCACACGGACTTTAGGTAGG
The DNA here is from genome assembly GCF_030265055.1 of Doryrhamphus excisus. NCBI lineage: Eukaryota > Metazoa > Chordata > Actinopteri > Syngnathiformes > Syngnathidae > Doryrhamphus > Doryrhamphus excisus. The sequence continues at coordinate 11,342,017 of NC_080475.1, read as the reverse complement.
CTACACACAGACAACAAAACGTCGATGGGATTCATTGTGACACACACCAACACTTAACGAGGCACAGCAACATAATTATGTGTTGCCAGGCAGGTTTCAAGGACAGGGGAGGTCAGCAGGAGCGTGTCGTCACACTTGAGACGATAACCATACTGCAAGTATCATGAGTTTATTTATGCACATTCACTCAATCATTTGTCAGGCTTTTTTTTTTTTTACCTAAGCTGGATGGCGGGCGGGGGGGTCACTGCCTCGTTTGCTCCCGATTGCAAAACAGCCACTGATATTGTGACAAAGTGCAAAAGTCAATGTACAAAGTCAGTCATAATGATAATAAACACATTTTTTTAATGAAAATGAACCATTTTCACATGTCTTTAAGTTCAAGATTGAACGTTAATGGATGGTGAAGTGGGTATAGCACACGCGACATGGTGCAAAAGTATTGGGACACATTACACTAACAGGTTTTCCTCTTCCTAAATGGTGATACTTCAATAATAATTCAATTGTTTTCCACATATTACAACTTAATTTTCATAGTGCAGGTTTTTCATCCATTCTCTACACAGCTTATCCTCATTATGGGTATGCTGGAGCCTATCCCAGCTGACTTCAGGCAAGAGGCGGGGTACACCCTGGACTGGTGGCCAGCCAATCACAGGGCACATATAGACAAACAACCATTCACACTCACATTCATACCTATGGACAATTTGGAGTCGCTAATTAACCTAGCATGTTTTTGGAATGTGGGAGGAAACCGGAGTACCCGGAGAAAACCCACGCATGCACGGGGAGAACATGCAAACTCCACACAGAGATGGCCGAGGGTGGAATTGAACTTGGGTCTTCTAGCTGTGTGGCCTGTGCGCTATAACCACTCGACCACCGTGCAGCCGGGTTTTTTTATTCATTCATTCATTTTCTACCGCTTATCCTCACTAGGGTCGCGGGGGGTGCTGGAGCCTATCCCAGCTGTCTTCGGGCGAGAGGCGGGGTACACCCTGGACTGGTGGCCAGCCAATCACAGGGCACATATAGACAAACAACCATTCACACTCACATTCATACCTATGGACAATTTGGAGTCGCCAATTAACCTAGCATGTTTTTGGAATGTGGGAGGAAGCCGGAGTATCCGAAGAAAACCCCCGCCTCATGCCCGAAGACAGCTGGGATAGGCTGGGATAGGCTCCAGCTCCAGTATGAGATGTTGTGATGTTGGACCTGTTCTTGTTCTTCCGCACCAAACCCCTCCAAGCATGTCCTCATGGAGCTTGCTTTGTACACTGGGAATAGAAAAGGTTCTTCCCCAAAGTGTTCCCTAAACTAAACGAATCATATCTCATCCAACCGTGATTGTATAAATGCCACGGCGCCTCCGTACTCGCCCCCACAGCCAAGTCCTCCTCAGGGGCTTCCACGTACAGTGGCTGGTGGTGACGTAGTAGAGCAGAGGGTCCAGGCAAGTGTTGAGGATAACGAGGGCCATGGTGACCCTCCTGGCAGCGTGGATGGCGTTGGCGGGGGCGCACCTCTGTATGACTTCCAAGCGGCGCAGCAAGTGCAGCAGGTAGACCACATGGTTGGGCAGGAAACACAGAAGCGTGATGGCCAGGATGGTGTAAATGATCCTCAGGGCTCTGCGAGCCGTCATGGTGCGGATCTTGGAGATGCGCCTAGCAGCCAGCGGGTAGCACACCAGGATGATGGCGGATGGCAGCAAGGAGCAGAAGATGAGGCTCAGGAGGCTGTAGGCCACCAGACGGGAGCTCCACTCTTGCGTTGTGAAGTTCTCAAAGCAGCTGTGGCCTCCTGAAGCATTTGTGTTGGTCTCCAGGGGTCCCATGAGGATGAAAACCAGTACGGCCACCACCGCCACACACCAGAGAGCGGCGCTGGCGAGTAGCGAGCACCGTGCGCTTCTCATTCTCAAATAAGCGTGCGGGTGCACTGTGGCGATGTAGCGATCCACGCAGATGCACGTCATGAAACAAATACTCATATAGATGTTGGCGTAGAAGAGGACCCCTGTGACACGACAGGCCACATCACCGAACACCCAATCGTTCCCACGAAGATGATAGTGGATGCGGAACGGGAGCGTGCACAGGATGACTACATCAGCCAGCGCCAGGTTGCTGATGTAGACGCTGAAGGATGTGCGGGGGTTGAACCTGAGTGCGAACACGTAGAGCGCCGCCAAGTTGCCCGGGAGACCGAAGAGAAGAGCGAAGATGTAGACGGCCGGGAACAAGTACAGCTGGTACTCGGCTGGAGGGAGCTGGCACGCTGCCGCCGCTGTCTGGTTCGTCATGGCCGATTCCTGCTGCACCTGACGAGGTCACATGACAGCGAAAGGACACAAAGTAAACAACAATGAAGGACATTGCGCTTTATGTGCATGTGTCTGTTCTTTCGTTTCTTTCATAGAACAACGGCATGAATGAAGTGAGCCTTTTGTCTTATAGTCTGTTGTCTCGGGTGGAGGCGGGGTTGGTAACATACACAAGAAAAAATGCAACATAATGTCGTTGAAATTCTACTAGTAGATCGCAATATATTGTACTTTTCTTAAAGTAGTGTTAAAATTCAATCGTGTGTATTTTTTTGTGTCTTGTGTATACATAACCGTGTGGAAAAGTGTTTCATTTTTTGCACTTAATTGAGATCATTGAACAAATTCAAATTTTAGACAACTTAACACAAAATGCAGTTTTGAAATTAAACTTTTTATATTAAGGGAGGGGAAAAAAATTTGTAAAAGTGATAGAAGTGAAGTTCAAAATCTAACCACGCCTCAATTAAAGCCTCAATTAATAAATCACATATATAGGACCATTCTGAAAAAGTGAATTAGACCAAAAATTAGAAAAAAGAAAGAAATTATAAAGAGAGTAACTGAGGTCTATCAGTGTGGAAAAGGATATAAAGCCATTTGAAAGATTTGGGACTCCAGCAAACCACAGTGAGAGCCATTGTCCACAAATGGTAAAAACATGGATCAGTGGTGAACCTTCCCAGGAGTCGCCGACCGACCCAAATTACTCCAAGAATGCAAAGACGACTCATCTAAGAGGTCACAAAAGACCCCACAACAACATCCAAAACGAAACACGGGGGCAAAAACAGCCTGCATGGCAGAGTTCCAGGAAACTGAACAAATCAACATTAAGGCTTATCTCTATTTTCCCAGAAAACATCTTCATCATCCCGAAGACCTTTGGGAAAATACTAAGTAAAATATGGTGGTGGTAGTGTGATGGAAAATTCCTTCACAGCGGTAGAAGAGACTCATTGCAAGTTATCACACTTGATTGCAGTTAAGTGTGACAAAATGAACACTTTTTCACACCACTATTTAATTTTATATATATTAATATATATATTATATTATATATTTGTTTACAACAAAGCTAATTCTTCATTCTACAAATGTACTAAGTGGTCATTTAGTGTAATCTTTATGTCATAAAATGTAAAAGTCAAAACATGTAGACCTCATAAATGAATGGTTGAAATATATATTTCAAAATATTTATTACCTGCCTGCCCCGGAGATGTCTGGAAGTGTTGTGTTGCCGTGTCAAATGTTGCACTCTTTAGTTTCCTGTCTCGATGTGTTGTAGGCGTCGAAGAAAGACGAGGACAGGAAATGCAGAAACTTTTCTATATTTATAACCTACCTGCTGCTGTGGTTTACATTAACTTTAACTTACTGAATTATGTTTAGCTTTTACAATGCAACACTCAATACAATACACAAGGAACAAGCATTAATGCATGCATAACTCCCACACTGGAAAATATGACAGTTTAAGGTCACATTGGCACACTCAGGTGAAGTTTTGTGTGGGTTTTTGACTGCTTTTAGTGTTTGTGCTCTTATTTTGCATTACTAAATAAATAATTCACTACATTTCTACACGTGGTTTTTATTTTTGAATAAAATAGCTGCTAAATCCAAGTCAGCAAATTCATATTTTAATATCTGGCTAAATTACTAAGACCATTATTATGAACGTGAGATAAAAAAAAAAACAATAGCCCTGTTAAGATGACGAGATGACGCTATATTACTCCGAGGCAGAAGGTGGCGCTAATGTGTCTACAATCTACTCGTCCGCTGCAGATATCAATACACAATAACGCGATGAAGAAAATGAAACCCGGGAAGAAGAAAATCAGTCATTTACATACAATATTTGTAGCAGCCGAATAATTAAGTAAGTATTGATGAAACTATTCAATTCAGACATAGTAATACATTTATCAATATCTTTTTTTAGACATTTTGAGACATTCTGTGACTGCTTACATTGCTCGCGAACTGGCGTGTTGTAGCGCCATGTTGAAAAATGACCTGCTGTGACGTCACTTTGGTTAAAGTTATTAGGATTTAATCGTTGTGGACATGCAAGAATCGAACGCGGAGTCATGTCCCGTCTGCTTGAACCCTCTCGTCGACGACACCGCTGCCTCTGTGGATAACTGCCAGCATGTGTTTTGTCTTCAGTGTATTCTTCAGTGGTCCAAGGTAAACAACACTTTAGCCTAAGACTAAGCGCACAAAGTAATAGGACACAGCTCATAATCTATCATGAATCTATCATAAATGTTCAATTCTTCATCTTAGCAAAATATTTTGGAACAATTGTGCGCTTCCTACTTTGGAGAAGACACTTTTCTGTTTCAAGTGCAGAAGCAAAGGGTACTTGGAGGAGTTTGGTGTGGAAGAACGAGTTCATCATGTGACCTCACAAATGGACACACTCCAAAATATTGTCGAAAGTGTCATAGATTCAAGCTTCCTGTCCAACTTAAGTACGACATGTGTTCAATTCCAGACGGCCAACATCTGTCCCGTGGATCGGATCCCTTTCACGTCCATCCATCCTGGAGGTGACGTTGGAAAGAAGGTAGCCATTACTACTAATCTCTCTGTACAGAATACTTTATGTGTATAAATGCATTACTCGTTCCCACAGATCAAAGTGATGGTGGTCAAACAAGATGATGATGATGAAGAGGAGGGAACCAGCAGCATCATTGTGTGTGAGCAGTGTGGACGCAGCAACGGCAGACGTCAGCTTCTAGTGTGTGTCCAGTGTGATTCGGGGTATGTGACTTGAATTAGCTGGAATTAGCTGCTTCTATTTCATGTTGTGTGTTCCACCTCAGGTATCATCATGGCTGCTTCAGAGCTGCATTGTTGACAAGTCCTCAAGGTGACTGGACCTGCCCCGACTGTGACTTCCTGTCTCATCAAGCTGGTAAAAAACACTTGATGCATACATTAAAAAAAATCGCATTTCTGTATTAGCTTAGTTGGACCAATCACAGTGGAGTGGGCGGGCTGTGGCTTCTCTTTCGGAGTCCACAATTCACTATAAAAGGCCGAAAATGACGTCCTCCTTAAGTTCTTTTTCTCAACACTCATAGAGAGACTTGCAGAAGAAGAAGATATCAGCGATGGTGAACTATCGGACTTACTAGCTGAAGTCCGTGAAGATGTGTCCACCACCAGCCGCCTCCGTCCCACCACCATCAATCAGTCCCGGCTCGCCGCCGCCCCCCCTCGCCGCAGCCCCAGGAACCACACCATAACCAGCAGTACCAGCAACAGCAGCCTCGGTGCTCACTGGGTCGGTTCTATGTGGTACGTCCTGCTCATTGGACATTCTCGTTGATGTTTCCGTTTTGCTATTTTTCAGCATGTACCCAAACACTTGCTGAGGGCAACCAGGCAGCCGACGAGCCAGATGAACTTCCCCTCCCCGCCACTAGGTGTAAGACTTTCCTAGCAATCCCCAGATGCCACCCATATAAAGACAATAGCATCATAAAATTAACTGCTCCTTTTTTTGTCTTACAGGGTCAAAAATAGAAAAAATACTTCAGAAGTAATGCGGGGAAATGGCCACTAGGTGGCAGCATCGTGGCAACAGATGAGTGCCAAGTTTTAACTCAGGAGTCTCGAGTTAAAAGTAGACTGCAGATTGGGAGCCACTTCCATATTATGCCCTTCATGGGTTTGGCCGCCATGATGGTGAGCAGAATACAGAAAGAATGCATTGAAAACATGTCCTGGGCACACCGCTCACCCATTAATTGCTCTAATAGACGGCCCAAAAGACCAGATTTGTCATTTTTCAAGTTCCCTCAAACAAAGACAGGTTTATGTGATGAAAATGTTGTAGATTTATAAAACTGAAAACTCACAAAAAGTATACAGTGTTGTATGGGACATAAGCTGATTTGTTTGTATGGGTGATTAGTTCAATTATCAGTGATGGTTATTTACATTATGTATTATAAATGACATTACTGAAATAAATGTTGCATTGTGTGAATACTTCCAGTTAAATATTCATAAAATGCAAGTACAAATTCAATCAAAATTCCTTATGTGACCGGGTTTTTTTTTTTATCGACTTACTGGAATGGTAGTTAATGATGCCATGTGTGTTTCTACTCACACATGCTGCTTGTTATTGTTTAATTATATGAACAACATTTTGGCATTAGCCAGCACTGGAGAAGAACAAAGGGTGCCTTTTCCCCCCCAAAGAGTTCCTGTTTCCTGTCGGCTGACAAAAGGTGGGCCCAGGACACGGAAGCAGCAAGGAGCTTGCTTTATTTTTTTGTGTGTAGATATATTATATATAAATGTGTATATATATATATATTAGGACTAAAAAATAAAGCATTAACAGCGGTAATTTAATTTATTTCATTAATTTATTTTATTAATTCAACAGTAGTGCAATTCCTACACTTGTATTTATCTACAACTCACAAACACATCTCTCGTCCTCCTCAGAACACTTTCTCGTTGGCACGAGATGGTTGTGAAATGCGTTCATGAACACTCAGAAATCTCATTGTTTTTACTACACAGCACATTGCGTACAAAATGAACACATTTTATGACAAAAATCATTGTGGCATTTTGTATTATTTTAGTCACAGGAGGACGTCTACAACAAAACACAAACTGTTCAGTTCAACGTTGTCTTTTCTAGTCTTGAATGTGTGTCTCCCCCAAAAGAGAACATGCTGGGGCGTGACGTCATACTTCATTCATTCCCACGAGGAGGGTGGCACATGTGCTGCGTTCAGTTGCAAGTTGGGAAATTTGATTCTTCTCACAGCCGCCTCTTAACGCTCTCGTATGTGTAAGGTAAATATTGACACTGATTTTTGTCCACACAATTTATCTGAAGTTAAATGAGGTTTAAATGTCCTTCACGACATGTCATTTATGTATTTACGCGTATTTCAGGGGTGACATCTACATGGGAAGCCGGAATGTACGAGGCCAACTCAAGGATCATGAACTCAGCACGGCGATGGGGCGTTTGTGCCGCTCATCCGCGTCGGTCAGAAAGAGCGAAGCGCGGCTAAGAGACGTCGACAACGACCCTCACACCGCAGCCCTTACCGGGACATGAACCCCGCCTTGTGACAAGGACTTACAAATCAGCGGGACACAAAGATGACGGTGGACTTCGAAGAATGTGTCAAGGATTCACCGCGCTTCAGGTGAGTGAGGCGTTTAGGTGTTATTTAATTGTGTGTTTATTTGCATGATACTTGTGGGTTTGTTGCTGGAACGTTAAATTAAGTTATGCTGGAGTGGCTTGCTAGCTAGCTACATGCAGCAGTACAACCCGAAGACTCAAAATAGTCCACAAAACATGAGTTGTTTTTTTCTATGAAATCTTAAAACACATATAAAGTACACGCCGAAGCAACAGGTGGCGCTATAGCACCCCACCGCTAGGCTGTATTGGCCAATTAGAAGTGAAAAACACATTTTAAAATGTTTGTTTATAAAGTCGCTGCTGTAATGATGCTCAACACAGGAAAGGTAGCTAGATAGTGTCGTGTCATGTGTCAAGTACAGCGTTATAATGCATTCACAGTCCCATTATAATGTGTTTATTAGCCAACGCGAACAGTTAGCACTAAATGTAGCAGTACATGTAGTTGTTTATTAATTCCATTGTCATGCTAAACACATGAAGTTTAGCATGACTGGAATATTCATGAGCTAGCAAGCTAACCTTCAGATGGGGAGTTGTGAGGCGTTAAATGTTGACTTTTCCATCCATGTGTTGTTTGGATAAAGTGGTTGGTCACTGCTGATTGGCAGCTTGTGTGTGTTTGTGTTTGGTCCAGCACGACCACGAGAACAAGCAGTGTTGGATTGGTTTGAGACCATCAAATTCAGGATTGTCCCGACTTCTTCCGATGAGGGGGCGACTTTCTTAATATTATCTTCACCTTTTTATGTGATAGCCTGAACACCGAATTGTTAATTTTGCCAGTTTGTGCCAATGTAATTTGCTGTGGCGCCTAGTGTCACCAATAAGGTGCCCAGTGGCTCAAACTGCCTCCCAACTGGCACGTGGTGGCCCTTAACGGCTGCAAAAATTGAGTTTTGTCGGCAAGAAAATTTCAAAATGTTTAAAATCTTCACTGCGCCAATTGCTTGATGCACGTGGCACCAAATGTCACAAACAATCCACCTATTGGAATCCACTGGAATGTAATGGTGCGAGCCAAGTTGCGGTAATGATGTTAGGAGTCCACTGGGTTGGTGCCAGTTCGCGCCAAAGATTATATGATTGGCACGTAGTGGCTCGCTGTGGCGCCGAATAACGGCAACATGCTGAGTGAACATTAATTCGGCGCCACAGCGAGCCACTACGCGCCAATCACATAATCTTTGGCGCCAACTGGCACCAACTGGCACCGGCCCAGTGGACTCCTAGCATTAGTGCTAACTAGTTCTAGAACTAATTAGAACACAATGTTCCACAATGTTGCACGTCACGGCAATGCTAGTGCAGAAAGTCCGGCCCATGTTCCCCATGTCTTTACATCATTTTCTTCACATTCCACTTCCTGTGGGAGAAATCTGTTTCCCCTCTGTGCTGATTCAGTGTTTGAGGTTCATCGCGATCAGTCAGCATCCCTCAGTCATCGCTTTCAGATTTCATCACACAGTATTGACAGCTTGCAGTCTGGAGTGATGAAGAGGAGTACAGGAAGTCGGAATGCAGCCATTGGATTTCCACTGATCCTTGGCCTCAGACGTGTCAGCGTGGGCAGGACACTCCCGCTTCCCCTGCACAATGGTCGTATTCTGCTGTCAGGCGGTGGGAAACCGCCAGAAAGCAAAACAGATAGCTAACAAAATTAGCATTGATATGAAAAAAAAAACACAGCTGCACTGCAGGGAGTGGTTAGCGCACACGCCATACAGCTAGGAGACCCGAATTCAATTCCACCCTTGGGCATCTCTGTGTGGAGTTTGCATGGTCTCCCTGTGCTTGACTTATTTATATTCATATCTGAATTGCGGGCTGCACGGTGGTAAGTGGTTAGCGCGCAGACCTCACAACTAGGAGACCAGGGTTCAATTCCACTCTCAGCCATCTCTGTGTGGAGTTTGCATGTTCTCCCCGTGCATGCGTGGGTTTTCTCCGGGTACTCCAGTTTCCTCCCACATTCCAAAAACATGCTAGGTTAATTGGCGACTCCAAATTGTCCATAGGTATGACTGTGAGTGTGAATGGTTGTTTGTCTATATGTGCCCTGTGATTGGCTGCATGGCCACAAGTCCAGGGTGTACCCCGCCTCTCACCCGAAGACACCTGGGATAGGCTCCAGCACCCCCGTGACCCTCGTGAGGATAAGCGGTAGAAAATAAATGAATGAATGAATGTCTAAAAACCAAGACAGCATGAAGTGTCAGACCTTGCGGTACATAACCCAAACCTTCTGCGGTATCGTGGTTTTTGCGTGTACAATAAACTAGACAGGACAAAAACACTTGAGAATGTCAAAGTAGTCAACTCAGCAAGTGTGGCTAAAAATGCAAATGTAGTCCATTCCAATTGTTTTTTTTCCAGGGGACTCATTGCTGTCAAACATGACACACATGGAGATGCTGGGTGAAGTCACCATGTGACCGTGCTAGGTGGGGTGTATATTTAGGCCACGACAGCCTGCGGCAAAATACCACCTCAGATGCTGCCAACAAAGGGCGCACAGTAGAAGCGTCATAGATGAAGCTTTTAAGCACTGGTCTCTCACTGGGGTGTTTACTGGGACACCAGAGCAGGGTGGTGGCTGGCAGGTCAAAGAGCGGTCAGGCTACAAGTGGAATCATGTAGCGGTGAAGGTTTACATGAGGCCCGGGTGGTCCGATGTTGATGGCGATACTGTCGATGGCGATACTGTCGATGGCGAAACTGTCGATGGCGAAACTGTCGATGGCGAAACTGTCGATGGCGAAACTGTCGATGGCGAAACTGTCGATGGCGATACTGTCGATGGCGATACTGTCGATGGCGAAACTGTCGATGGCGATACTGTCGATGGCGATACTGTCATTGCCGATAATGTCATTGCCGATAATGTCATTGCCGGTACCGTCATTGCCGGTACCTCCATTGCCGATAATGTCATTGCCGATAATGTCATTGCCGATACCGTCAATGCCGATACCGTCAATGCCGATACCGTCAATGCCATTGTTTTACAGCATGACTTCCAAAGAACTGTGATTCTTTCTGTGTTGTTAAACCAAAGTAGTCCGTATTTCTGACCGTCAATGCCGATACCGTCAATGCCGATACCGTCAATGCCGATACTGGCAATGCCATTGTTTTACAGCACGACTTCCAAAGAACTGTGATTCTTTCTGTGTTGTAAAACCAAAGTAGTCCGTATTTCTGGTGGTCTCTTGTTAAACCTGCAGGTCCTCTGATCAGACCGAGAGCAATAGCAAAACTGCATCGGATTTGCCAAATGCAAGAAATGTTAGTTATGCATTCATTCATTAGAATTTATCACACGTGCCAATACCGTGCAGACCTACAACAGAGATAATGCATCTTTGTTTCACGGCAAGAGAGAAATAGTTTAATTCCCCGGAGTACAGACGGTCCAGCAACGGTGGTGCCGAGCAGCGAGTCTTCCCGGCATTTTTGTGGGCTCAGCAGCAAGCAGCTCGGCTTGCAGCAAACGGACATAGCAGACACACGGAGCGTGAAGCGCTTTTCCGCTGAGATGGAACGGCTTGAATTACAGCGACAGACCATCACGGTATGAACGACCTGACCCAAAAAGTCAACACATCCAAACAGAAGATTCCTGGTTTACATGAGTCAGTGAACGGGTTCAGGTGGAGGCAATAGAACCACACAAGCGGTCACTTCCTTCGAGGTTTCCTCCAGGTGTTTCCTCGTGTTGCTCAGCAGCACGGCCATGACGTCAACCTCTGTGACCCTCAACCACTTCCCATGCAACCATCCGTCCTGACTACCGGCGACAAAGTCATCAGGAACCACAACAAGCTGATGACGGCTGTGAGCCAATCATACCAAAGTGCAGCTAATCATAGTAACACTTGGTACTACGGATGCATAATACAGTATAACATCCACACAACACGGCCTATTCCCATTACCAAGTCTTATCCCGGTCATGGACTACTCATTTAAAGTGAGATGGAGAATATGTTTGTCATTTTAGTGGAGAAAATTCCGGCTGTGAGTCAGGATGAGATGTTGTAACAAGGGAGTCAGCATCCTCCCCTCATTTTGACCTTTATTCTCAACCGCCTGTTAAAACGCCAACAGACTTGACGCATTTCCTGGCCCATCCCTGGTCCCAATACTGGCTCGGACCCATGACCAGGAACACGGGAGGGAGGCAGGCGACGAAGGATAGGGGGAAGAGGAACGGGAGAGGGAGAGGGATGGAAAAAATGGAAACCAGATGCTTGGACACGTGTGACGCTACGTTCCAGCAAAATGAGTTTGGAGTCCAATGATTTTCCCGCCTCTGGAGTCACACTTGCAGGCTTTTTTTGATAATTTTTCATAATTCATAATTGTGTCTTGCCTACAGTCATGGTGATAGCATCGCAGTCTGGGGCTGCACAAGTGCTGCCAGCATGAGGGGTTGGCTGCGGTTCCTTAAGGGTAGAAATTCATTCCAATATGTGCAATTTGGATATTCATTTTCTACCGCTTTTCCTCACGGGTGCTGGAGCCTATCCCAGCTGTCTTCGAGCATGAGGCGGGGTACATCCTGGACTGGTGGCCAGCCAATCACAGGGCACATATAGACAAACAACCATTCACACTCACATTCATACCTATGGACAATTTGGAGTCGCCAATTAACCTAGCATGTTTTTGGAATGTGGGAAGAAACCGGAGTACCCGGAGAAAACCCACGCATGCACGGGGAGAACATGTAAACTCCACACAGAGATGGCCGAGGGTGGAATTGAACCCTGGTCTCCTAGCTGTGATGTCTGCGTGCTAACCACTCGACCGCCGTGCAGCCCGCAATTCGGATATGAATATGAATAATATCCTGGAATGTGAGGATACACAATCATGTTTTGAAATGCCGGTGACCTAAACCGGGTCTTTTTTCGCATAAAAAAAAAATGTTCCAAAGTCATGTGGACATGTCAAGCACTGTTACACAAACACACAAAAATGTGAAGACTCTCCAAATAAAACTATGACCCGTGTTCTGCACACACACCGACCAACAGCTATAAATCCACTACATCTGGTTTTACTTATTTTTTACCCCCCACCAGGAAAGCTGATATGGATTAATCAGATTTGACAAACCTCAAGCTTGAACCTACGTGTTGTGTTTCAGGTCACACACACTCTTAAGTCAGAAAGCAGACAAGAAAATATGACTGAAAATATTGTAGTAGTAGACATTTCCTATACCTTTTAGATGAGCATGGGTACTGTGAAAGTCATGCGTGTTAATGCTAACTGTGTAGCTCATTACTGCAACTACAACATTGGTTCTGTTGCTGCTCTGTTGTGCTAATATACTTGTTAATAAAGTATCGTGGCTAAGAGATCGATATTTTCCTCTCCACTTTCTCATGCACTCCAGATCATTAACACAAAAAAGTCTCAGAAATGTAAGAAATAACAGGCGCTCACCATGAATGACCGGTCCTCGTTGCAACATATATGTTCATTTACGTTATTCCCGATGCAAACACGATGTTATGCTAGTGATGTTTGCCATCTGCGATTGGTCTTCACGTTAAAATGTTTTCTCTTCAAACGAAACGAGAAATCTGATATCCACACGTACAACCAACGTCACATCTTCTGACTTCATCAGCCATAATGGAATCAGCTGGGAAAACAAAGTGACTGACCTAGCTGAACCATTCCGCTCACGCGTAAGAAGACAAATATATACCAATACAAGTTTTAAAATGATTTTTAAAGTTTTCCCCTGAATGCAACAGATTCATTGGGGCGCTGCAATGACATCAGCCTCCCTCACAATAGCCATTCATTCATTCGTTCATTCTTATTCATTCCATTCATACCTATGGAGTACCCGGAGAAAACCCACTCATGCACGGAGAGAACAAGCAAACATTTTTATTTTTTATTTTCCAGGATATGTACTATGATTTTGCGTAAATTAACAACGTTATGTAGTGATTGGTGGAGAACCAGGAAGTGAGCAAGATATCTGACAGCATTAGTTTGAGCTCTTTACGTGTAGGACCAGTTATTGACACTAATAATTAATGGACATCCCTACTAAAGACTTAGAATTATATGTCAGGATTACAGTATACCAAACATATGTGGCTAACTGTGATGTCACAGTGAGCCAGACTTCCTTTAACTGATAAACCAAGTCTGCGGACACACTTCCCCAAGCATGAGTGTACTTCAGGGCACTTACTGTTGCATGCTATGGTTGGTGTTATCAATGTAGGAGTCAATATTTATGGGATGACTTCACCACCATGCCGAAGCTCTTCAAGGTCACCCAATAGCAAGACTGTCCAGCTTCAGAGATCCCACATTTGCAGCTGTGGTCCAGTCGGAGCTTCCAAGACCGCCGACCGGTGTCAGGAGGAAGTGATCTGTAATAGAAGGTTGCATTTATAGAACCTCCGAGTGATCTTATTATAGACTGGCTTTGTCATCAGCTGTTTGCATCCAGTGCTGACTTGAAGAAGCTAATGCAGCGCTAACCACACGGAAACCTCAACTTGTCTGCTAAACGACTTGAAGACTGACTTTTGTGCAGTGTTGAACATCAACAAAGATACATCAACAAACGATCAGTCGCATTTACCTTATGTGACTGAAAGAACCCTGCTGACTTTGGTCTTCAGATGCCAGAAGGAGCTGGGGTCATAGGTCGTTTTGACCTCCACACTTGCCTGTTTTACAGTATTTATTTTATTTCAGCATTCCTGCTGAAGAATGTTCTCTTATTTATGAGGCGGGAATCGTCTGCTCGTATTAAGCGAGAATGTTGTCCAATTGGGTTCCAGCCTGGGAACCAACAGCCGGCGTACGACGCCAGAAGCAGCAGTCATCGGAGAGAAATATGTGCACTTTGGTCAAGGGCCAACGGGATGCTAACAAGGCTGATTTACACAGAGACTGCCACGAATACAATTAATACCCGCCCACTCCCGTATGAACTCCACTTTTCCATTATTGCTGAGGTTTTATTGCTAAGGTTCTGCCATTGCTGTTCACAAGATGCTTTTAATGAACGATTCTCTGAGTGCTTCATGACGGAGTTGTTTTGTAGAATCCAGCAAACTGTATCTGTTCAATGTAGCTGAAAGGAATATCCTCAGGGATGTCACCGCCCTCCCATAAGCCATTCAGCCGTGTAACCCAGGCCTCAATTAGGACACAATAAAGCGATCAATACCATAACAAAATGCTGCTGCTTTGCTGCAGACAGGAAACAGCTCTCTAACAATAGGACACTCACTATACTTGGCCCCCAGAGCCCCCCCCCTTTCATAGCACCTCTTATCCCCAATGTGGCCTCCTAAAAGGCAGAGGAAGCCTTCTGTCTGTTGGAGTGAGAATTAGTCTAGAGAATTAATGTATAGACTAGTCCTGATTGTTCTCTTGTGGTCGCTGTGGATCAATGGCTGCTACTATTGATCTGTTGAGCATCACAGTCCACGCTCAAGTGCAAGTACAGGTTTGGGTTTGTTTGGTTGTTTGTTGGTATAATTAGCTCTCAGTTGGTAAGACTGTAAAACTCACACTCATTGGAAATTGTAGGCCATTACACCATATAACAATCTTACAAAGAACACTAAACTCATCACACATCAACTGAACACTCAAAGGTATACATAATAAAAATACAATCATGTGCCAATGAGAGTTTAATTGGAGCACAAGCAGCATAGAAATAATTGGATGGTGCTTCAAGGCTCATTCTGTCCACCAGAGGTAGCTAGATGAGTCCAGAGGGAGGCTGATGTCATTGCAGCGCCCAGCAAGTACCATGAATCTGTTGCTCATCTGCAATGCATTATGGGAAAACTTGTAAACTCATATTGGTACATGTATTTCTCTGGTATATCTTTGGAGTGTTAAGTTGCTGTGTGATGAGTTTAGTGTTCTTTTGTGAGTCTGATTATTGTTATACTCATCGTGAGTGATTGGGGTTCATCTCAGAGGTTATTTAAGATTCCCAACTCCATTCTAGAACAACATGAAGCATATTAAGTGCTCTTACATTAAGTCTTTCTGAGGCTGATAAAGATGACCTGAGACATTCCCAGTCATGTTGCTGATGTATGCTCATAATGCCCCCCCCCCCCCACCACTGGAGTTTAATGGATTCCTAATGAGACTCTAATGGTGTTTATCCACTCAGCTTCTTGCGGTCAACTCGCCAGCACGCCAGGGACCTCTCTGCGGCCCACTTAGCCCCGGTTGCCATGCCGACGGGCCCCGGGCATCTTATGCATCCATTATGGGAGGCTTGTGCAATGAGTGGTGGTGGGGGGGGGGGTCATTGCCTGAGGGAGTGTTGTTGCGGGACAGCAGCTGGTGCACGCACATCTGGATGAGCGAGGTGGACTGTAGTGTTTTCATAGTGCTGCAGTTTCTGCATCTTACCCATTGACATACATGCTCTGCAGCAACCAGGAAGTGAAAAGGAATCTCACCGTGTTGTAAAGTTGACTATGGGGGTGTTATTTTATATCTACAGGGCTCTAATAAAGGTAAAAAATTTATTTAGAAAGTTTTTTAATGCTATTTTTATGCCATTTACTACTTTGCAAATGTACTTATCGTAGTCGGGTTTGGAACCTTGTGGGGTCATTTTGAGAAGACGGTTGACTATTTCCAGTGTGGAGGGACAAACATGTCATGTGACCATTCATACATTCTTTGATAACATAAGAATGTTAGGGAGTGGTTCTTTTTTGGGCTTTTGCCTTTAAATCTCACTGTGGTCCCGACTCCAGATGCTTTTGGGTGTGGGATCTCCGTGGGTGTTGACACACTGGAATTCGGTAGCGGGGCGAGCCACGAGGCATCCACGTTGTTGTCCTCGCTGCGTCTCGTCTCCCTTTGTTTGTTTTGACAGACACCAAGTCCTCCCAGGAGGGCGTCTCGGTCAATTAAGCGGCGCTGTCGACCTCTCGGCCTGTTGCATGTCAGCCTTTGACAAAGTTCCCAAATAACTTTGGAGGACGTGGGAACTCTGCAAATAGTTGGAAATGTGCTTTCATGACATGGATCATCCTAATGGATGCATGATGGTCAACTTCTGTTGTTTTTTTTTTTTATCAGGGCAAACATTGACGAGGTAGAGACCGAGGTCGTGGAGATAGAGGCAAAACTTGACAAGGTAAGACCTCCGCTTTTGTACCTATCTTTGTACATATGCCTGTTTTTTTTAATGTAAGAAATAAAGTAGAAAAAACAACACTGCATCAAAAGAGCTAATGTAGTAATAGCATTAAGGCCCAGCATTAATAGCGCTGATGAGTTAATTGTAAACAACAGTATGGCAAGTGTAACATCCATGACGACTGCCATCTTGTGGAGTTAATCAGGAAGTTGTCTACAGTCACAGATGTTAATGCCTAGGACTTTTAACTCAGAACGAATTACGGTAACTAATTAGGCCACGCCCCCAGCAACTGTAAGAGACCGTGGCCAATCGAATTGAGGCATTAATTGTAGGAACTGTGTCTGTCTTCCACACAGCTGGTGAAGCTATGCGGCGGCATGATAGAAGCCGGCAAGGCGTACGTCGGCGCCAACAAGCTCTTCGTCAACGGGATCCGAGATCTGTCCCAGCAGTGCAAGAAGGATGGAATGATGTCGGTGAGTTGTCGACAAATGAAGTCAAAGATGGAGGTTAAAGGTCGTAAGGGTGACAGTGAGGTCAGACAGAAATCATAATAGAACAGAATGTTGTTTTGGGCCCCCTCGTCTTTGCAGAATTGTTGTCCAAAGTATTCATGTTGTTTTTCTTCAGCCATTCAGAGGTGGACTTGCTAGTGGGTTTGGGAACATTGCCCCGCCCCCCCGGAGAACCCACATTTGTTTCAGATTGCCGGACATTCTTCTTCAGAATTTTTCGGTAGACAGCAAAATTCATGCTTTCACTTATCACAGAAAGTCGTCCAGATCCTGAAGGAGCAAAACCGCCTGAGACATCACACTACCACCACCATATTTTACTGGTGGTATGATGTTCTTTTTTTTTAAATACAGCTTTACATTCATGCCAGGTTTTCTGGTAAAATTGAGATGAACACTGACCTTAACTGAGGCCTGCAGTTTTTAGGAACTAAATAACGTGGAAATGGCGGCAGTCACGGTACAATGCGCAGAAGGAAATGTTGGGTAATGTTGGGTATCGTGGAGACGGGGATCTGTCATTTATTCATTTTCTACTGCTGGAGCCTATCCCAGCTGTCTTCAGGCGAGAGGCGTGGGTACACCCTGGACCGGTCGCCAGCCAATCACAGGGCACATACAGACAAACAACCATTCACACTCACATTCATACCTATGGACCATTTGGAGTCGCTAATTAACCTAGCATGTTTTTGGAATGTGGGAGGAAACCGGAGTACCCGGAGAAAACCCACGCATGCACGGGGAGAACATGCAAACTCCACACAGAGATGGCCGAGGGTGGAATTGAACTCGGGTCTCATAGCTGTGAGGCCTGCATGCTAATCGCTCGTCCACTGTGCAGCCGGGGATCTGTCATAATATGCAAATAAGATTAGTGAATTTGCTCCCACCACAAACTTTGGGTCATACTGATGATTTCTCATTTACAAATAATGTAGAAAATATGTCAATATGATGCAAAACAATAATAGATATACTAGTTAATTGTCTTTTTATTTTGTGTCACTTTAGCAAGAGGCAATGCTTGTTGTTTTAATGTGTGTGATTGTCCAGCTCATGTCTTCCCACTCACATTTAGCCGTGTTTAAAAGCTTACTTGGCTTCATGACTAATGGTGACTTTCTTTTCCACATTGGTCCACATTGGTATTTTCCACAGTAAAAGCCAAAAAAAGAGCTTTTGTTCTTTTCCCCTTTTAAAGATGGAGGGAAAAAAAGCTCACCTCAGCAAGTTTCGCTGTGTCTGGAATTCATTTTAGTTTTGCAAATGTTTATTTTAAGGCAGGATGTTTTTCTTTGTCTATCGTGGAGGCTAGCAATGTTCCTAAATGTGTTTTTTTTTTGTTTGTTTCTTGCAGGAGTGCCTTGAGAAGTGTGGAGAAAGCCTTCAGGAAATCATCAACTACCACATGGTATGTCCTCACATGTCCCCTCGTACTCACATGTACTTGTTGGCGTGTTCAGTGTCAATGTGAAATTCTTCTTTCATAGGGTGTGTTCATGGTGAATTTGCGTTTTATTAATGCAACTGTAGACATCACCGCTCTCCATTTTTGTTGCGTTTGTGTCCCCTGGGTGCTGTGACAGAAAATAATTGAGAACCACTGCTCTACATGAACAGAAATTCGTAAAATGTATGTGTCAATCATTACATGTGTGTGTGTGTATAGCACAGTGTTTCCCATATATATTTTTTTTCATGGTGGCCCGCCACAAATACATTTGGACATCCACAGATTAGATTAGACGATACCTGTTCATCCTCATTTCATAAACACATATAACTACTATATTCATTATACATTTATTATGTAGTCAAATACACACACTCTGTCAGACACAGGCATGGAGAAACTTTAGCGCATTAGCATTTAAGCTACAGACACATTTGACCAAAATGCTAATAATCCAACCTGTGATTGATCCATTAGTTGTTTACCTCAAAGGTACAATGTGTCCTAATAGTGTATCATCACACCAAATAGTAGCACCCGGAAAAAGCTAATTCCATGAGTTTGAACGTATTAAAACACAGACGCAGTTTGTTCCAACACTTCCTCCCTCGTCCTTTTGTAGGGACATGTCCATTTATAAAGTCTAAAAGACTCCCGACGCACAAAAGGCCTTTTGTTGTCCCGCAGTCAGAGCTTGACATTCATGAGTTGTTCTGCGTGCTAACGACCTTCCTGGTGAATCCATGAGTCAGAGCAGCGTTCTTGGAATGTGTCGTCCACAGATTGATCACATGATATGATGTCACATTCAAGTACGTCGGATACGTCAAAACCTCTGACGTGAACCTGCTAGTGTGTGCGTTCTTCTATCTTGCTACGTCATATCTATTTAGGTCTGGAGACTGAGACGACCATTCCAGAATGTTGTACTCGAACGCACCAGCATCCAGTGTGATCCAGCTCAGGTGTGCATAGCTACCCCGCCTCCATCCAGTGAAAGGTCTCCTAGAGAGAAAATAAACACACAGACAAGAAAGCAGGAAAACAAAACAAAAGAGAACAATGCAGTACATGACAGACGGAAGTGTTCCATTTGTGACGCAGTACAAGATCGGTACTAGCTTCCTTGAGCCAGGATGTCAACACTCTTGATTTTGTTTTCTCTCCTCTGGCCGCTCAAACGCCACAAAGTCGGTAGCGGTTGACTTTAACAGGCCGTGCTCACGTCGGGCCTCCATTATGGTCAAAAAGTTTATTCCGCTGCCTCGCTGACGTTGCATGAGTGGGATGTTTTGCGTATTTGTGGCTTTACCCGCCAAAGAACAAACATGCCCTAAAAGAGGTCGCATGCGTCTCTGCCTATTTTTGAACATGGTATCGGGTGTAAGATCTGAGTCACCATCATTATTGTGTCTTGGAACGTATAAAATCTTCATTTTTTCCTGACATTGTGGAATGAAGAAGCGGAAACGGACATGCTGGGGTACAGTGATACCACATGACGTCTGACAGCATGTCTGTGTGGGCTCACATTTCACCAAAGTCCTGCCCCCCCCCCCACCGCCACCCCACCCTTCACATGTCCAATACAGCACCACCTCCCCCTTTGTCTGGATGACCTATTTAGGCGGAATGCCGCAGGAATCACAGCATGTGCTATGAGTGTGCGGAAAAGCTTCCTGTCTTGGAGTGGAAATGCCGATATTCCTCCTCTTTTTTTTGTTTTTTTTTTGGGGAAAGTGACATTTTAAAAGGTTCATCATTAATATGCAAATGAGAAAACTTCATTGCCTGTTGGCACACAAGTGGGCAGTGCTATTATTTCATTTAATAATCAGAATATCTAAATGGTTAAATGAACAAATACAACGCATAAGAACCATTGTAATTGTGACTGTAGTACAGTATTCTACCACTAGGTGTCAGTAATTGCTTTGTGAGACAGGCACTAGACACGTCACTTGGGGAACACATTTATTGTAACACTGCTCGACAGGAGTTTTAATTACGTCTAAATTTGCTCTTATTTAGTCTACTATATTGGGTAATACGAGTGCCATTTAAAACCATTTATGTCTGATTATATCTATATATAATGTATCTATATATGGGTTTTATTCCATGTCTTAGGGTCTCTAATAATATTAAAAATCATATTTAGAAGATCATAAACATGCATTAGAAAATTTAAGGCGAAACTTAGCCCTCTTGTTTATTTACAAACATGCTAGCATGACACAACAACAACAGAACCAATGTTGTAATTGTGGTAATGAACACCCAAGCCAACAAATGATTAGCAACATTATAAAGCGTTTGCAAAGCTAGACCGAAGTTGCTGAATGCTGATAGATAGGAGGTTGCCTACAGCCACAACCATAGAGGCATTAATTGGAACATTTACGCTACCTAATGATTTGGGTGGTGAGCGTATATTTGGGGTGATATCCAGTAACGGGAGCGTGTGATTGAAAAACATTAATCAAGATGTGAGGGTGGCCACAGTTTGACCCTGGAACAGATTATTTATACTTACATTCTTTCCTATGAGGAAAATGATCATTGTGTTTTACTTAAACGTTCCACCATGTCATATTTGAGTTGAGTTGTGTAAGATGTGCCCTCGTTTCTTCTCCAGATCCTCTTTGACCAGGCTCAGCGTTCTGTCAAGCAGCAGTTGCAGCACTTTGTCAAAGAGTGAGTCATCTTTGACGGCAATTGTTGCCAATAAATGCCACGATCTACCATTAAAGCGGGATGTCTGTGTGAAATGTCCTCCTTGTGACGTTTAGGGATGTGCGCAAGTTCAAGGAAACCAAGAAGCACTTTGACCGTGTTCGTGAAGACATGGAAATCGCCCAGGTGAAGAACGCTCAGGCGCCCAGGAACAAACCTCACGAGGTGGAGGAAGCCACCAGCTCGCTTAGCATCACTCGCAAGTGCTTCAGACACCTTGCTTTGGACTACGTCCTACAGGTCAGACCATGCACTTCCACAACCTTACAAATCCCTGTTACGTGATCGGACTCCACAATGGAGGATTTGTTGTCGGTCCATTTCATTTGTAGCTCTTGGCCTGGTCTGCCAGCAGCCAGTCTTAGACATCTGTTATTGAAATTGTCCCCAGGCGAGTTGTGCTCCATGTATAAGTGACCTCTGAAATGTAGCATGAAATGCTATTTAGGTCTGCATCAGTGCAGTAACACAAAGCCGTAAAGTCTTTCCATGTTTGTCACACAGAACATCAAAGTAACTGTAAATGCGTTAATTATAGCCAAGAGGATGGGACGTTAAATACCGTAAGTTAATTATTAGTGTATAGTCAAAGTGTATAACATGTATGCTAATGGATTTTACAGCCTTAAAACATTTGGCTACTGTGTCAGTCTAACCGCTAGGGGCAGTGTCCCAACACAGCATATATAGTTTTATATTCATCACGCAGCATGTTGACATGCGTCTTCTCCCTGTAGATCAACGTCCTCCAAGCCAAAAAGAAGTTTGAGATCCTGGATGCGGTGAGTCTTGTTTACATCTCACCCACTGGACAACATGAATCGTTTTTTTTTTAACCATTTATTATTTCCTACTTCTTTATTTCCATCATCCATCCAGATGCTGTCCTTCATGCATGCCCAGTACTCGTTGTTCCAGCAGGGCTACAACCTCCTGGATGACATTGACCCCTACATGAAGAAGCTGGCGGCCGAGGTGAGCCCAGTCGAGAACTCAAGAGGGGATCATTTCAACGAGATGTTTGCAGAATTAGAAAAAAACAAACATTCAACAAATACAACAAAAGTGTATTAATTTGCGCTGTAGAATTGGTAATGGTAATGGTAATGGTTTAATTTCATTTGAACATGCATCAGATTACAATTGAATGCATCACATAATCAGTTCACAGTTCCACATGTCCGAAAGGAGTAGGAAGAAGCAAAGCTTATTAAATCCTACCCCTCCATCTGGTACTTTTACAATCAGTAACTGTTACATTTGTTCACTTCCTGCTTTCATAATATAATTTAAGTTTTTTTTTTTTTAATTATAATTTTTTTTTTGTCCCGTACCGAAGTACTAGGTGATATGACCATCCAATGACATAATAGGTACCATAGTAAGTGTCAATATAGTGATATATATAGCACATCATGACTGGTTCAAGACTCTTCATCCTTGTATTTAGCAAACATCAACTGCTTGTATTGTTTCTTGAATTGGCTCAATTCATTCCATAGTTTGATTCCATATACTGAAATGCTATGGCTTTTTAACGTAGTCCAAGCATATAAGTGTTTTAAATTAAATTCTTCCCTGAGATCATATTTCTCCTCTCTTGTAGAGAAGTATTGGATGACATTTTTAGCTAATTGGTTATTTTTAGCCTTGTGCATTATTTTAGCTGTTTAAAATTGGATCGGCGTCTTTGTCGAATTTTCTGCCTTTAGCTTTCTTGTCTGTACTTTACTCTTCTTTTCCTTTCAGCTGGATCAGCTGGTGATCGATTCTGCCATGGAGAAGAGAGAGATGGCACACAAACACGCTACCATCCAACAGAGGGTGAGTTGTTAACCGGACAGAAAGAAGTTGCTTTTTTTTGTTGTTGTTGTTTGTTATCCACCAGGCTTTTTGTATTGGTGCATGTTTCCTTGACAACCAGTGTCGCTAAGAACAGAAATGTTTGTTCCCCTTTTGGAAGTTGAATACAACCCTTGTGCACGTGGAATTAGGGGGGAAAAAAGTCCTGAATATGTGAATATGCCAGGCCACTAGTGGGTGCTGTAACACTGATTGGTGACACAAAGTTGACACAGCTCTTTGTGCCATCAAATGACAAAACTCCTATTGATAAGTAGTGATGCAGAGATGAACGTCCTTTCTGCTGCTCGACTTGTTGGGTCTGCCGGGATGAGTGGATTAAGGGGAGTGTTTATAATAATCTCCCTAACAAACGCGCTGCAGCTTTAAATCAGGTGGATTTGAGTGTTGGATGAGATTTTAATCCTGCTGTTGTCTGCTCTTCAAGCACATTAATTGCTGAAGGAGCTTTTTTTTAACTCTGATTAGAAACATCCATTGACTTTTCAATGGATGAGTTGCAGCTTTAAACAGCTCCTTGGTTGCACACGGACGTAGTTTATTTCACGCCAACAGCAACCATCTGCCTGTCAGATGGTTGCCACTCTTCCTCCAGGCGTGCCCGTCTGTGCACGTGGACGCTGTTGGTATAATCATTTGGTAGTATTGATCCAGCACTTGAGACGTGACCTTGCTTTAATGTTTCTAATATTGTTTTATTTTGTTCTTCTTCTGCGGTTCCTGATGATGATGATGCTCGCAGACGCTCATGCAGGTGAGTACTACAGTATTTTTCTTTTTCTCACTCAATATACTCATACTCACAGGAATAAATTATTCAGCGTCAAGCAAAGGGAAAATGTGATGATGATCCATCCATCAGTGACATCACAAACCGCCAGTGTTGGAACGCCCTCCGAAACCAAGCGTTCAGATCCATCACAAACTTCTTTCAGGACTCACTTCCAAATACGCAAACTTCATTATCGGAAACTTTGGCATGGTTTAACACGAGAATACAACATTTTAACTACATTTATAGGTCAGAAAAGTGGAAAAAAGCGTCATAATTCGCCTTTAATGTCAGACTGATGTCATATGACATCAACAAAAGTGGCCCAAACTCAGGATCAACGTAATTGTTATCCATAATATGACTTCATATTAATTGTTTTTAACTTCTTTTTACGAGCTGCACGGTGGACAAGTGGTTAGAACGCAGACCTCACATGCTAAGAGACCCGTGTTCAATTCCACCCCGTGCATGCGTGGGTTTTCTCCGGGTACTCTGCTTTCCTCCCACGTTCCAAAAACATGCTAGGTTAATTAGCGACTCCAAATTGTCCATAGGTATGAATGTGAGTGTGAATGGTTGTTTGTCTATATGTGCCCTGTGATTGGCTGGCCACCAGTCCAGGGTGTACCCCGCCTCTCGCTCAAAGACAGCTGGGATAGGCTCCAGCACCCCTTGAGTAGAAAATGAATGACTGAATGAATATTTGTATATTTTCGTTTGATGGTGGTTAACTTCTTTTTACACTTAAATGTTAAAATGTGGATTCAAGCATTGCCTGTACACGTAATAAAGCTTTTATCATAGCCATAGCCGTCATAGCTGTAGCGTTGGCGTGGTAAGTGACCCTTGTAGGTCAACAACGCGGCATGGACCATGTTTATGTAACCGTCATGACTCACGTCGGTTGTGTTATGAAATATTCCACACGCATGAGGATGCATCCTGCCTCCACCTTGAACATGTGACCTTTTGCACACGGTCGCACAATAACGTGCACGGGAACATGCAGCTTCTTTATCCTTGACATTCCCGCTCTTTCTCTCTCTCTCTCGCTCAGGACTTTGCCTACGACGACTCCAAGCCGGAGTTCAACGTGGACGCCCCTAACGGCGTGGTGATGGAGGGATACTTGTTCAAGAGGGCTAGCAACGCCTTCAAGACGTGGAACAGGTGAGATTGAACTACATTGATGATTGGATTGAGATCACTCATTAACGTAATAGAAATGTCCGAACATTAATGACGATGGTTGATAGAGTACAGTACAAAAGTCAGGGCAGCCATTTTGACATAGCAGGATTGCATGGAAGAGCCTGTTGCATTTTTTGTAATAAGATCTTCATAGTGGACCAGGACTTGATGAGTTAGTCCGCGTCTTTGAGTTGTTGACATAAACAGGACCTACTTCAATGACTTCCATTGAAATCCGGTTTGAGTCAGAGTCCACACCTCAGAATTACCATCAACTTTACTTGCTCATCCCTACTAAATAGTTTTTTTAACCATTAGTAGAGCCCTGTAGACATGAAATAACATCCCTATAGTCATCTTTACACTCCTCTTTTTCCGCGTTTACACCACATTGCACAAGTTACGGAATTGCTGCAGTGACATAAGGCCACCGCTCATGGCATATAGCATGCTTCTGAGCTAACTAGTTAACCTCACATTTATTTACTTACCACTTCCACACAGACTAGGAGGAGGAGAACTTTTTTTTCCACTCTATCATGTCGGACATGCCATGATTGAGTACTTTCAGTGTGAAGGTAAACAAAATACTACTGTACATAGAAATTGTACTTCAATAATCTATGACTGGGGCTGCACGGTGGTTGAGTGGTTAGCGCGCAGACCTCACAGCTAGGAGACAAGGGTTCAATTCCACCCTCGGCCATCTCTGTGTGGCGTTTGCATGTTCTCCTCGTATATCCGTGGGTTTTCTCCGGGTACTCCGGTTTCCTACGGAATGTGAGTGTGAATGGTTGTTTGTCTATATGTGCCCTGTGATTGGCTGGCCACCAGTCTGAGGTGTCTCGCCCGAAGATAGATGAATGAATGAATAATAATAATATTCTATGACTAATAATTAATTTAGAAAAACCATGGTGGAGTGATTGAACCGCGATGACGGATTCCTCCCTCCTGGTGATACTGTTTTTTCCCAAGCGCCCCCTTCTGGACTTTGATGGAACATGTTTTTATTGATGCCCCCCCAGACGCTGGTTCTCCATCCAGAACAGTCAGCTGGTCTATCAGAAGAAGTTCCAGGCAGGTTCACCTCCACGAACGGTCACGACAACTATCCAACATGGCTGACTCTCATGAGCGTAATTTTATCTTCATCGAAAGGACTCTTTGACGGTGGTGGTGGACGACCTCCGCCTGTGCTCCGTGAAACCATGCGAGGACATCGAGAGGAGGTTCTGCTTTGAGGTCGTCTCCCCCACCAAGTAGGACTTTCTTCTTTTTTTTATGTGTTTTAATGTGTTTTTTTAACGAAGCGTCATCCTGTCTTTCTTGTCAGGAGCTGTATGCTACAGGCCGAGTCCGAGAAGCTGAGACAAGCATGGATTCAGGCGGTCCAAGCCAGCATCGCCTCGGCCTACAGAGAGAGCCCAGACAGCTTCTACATCGAGGTGAGGAAGGCGTGGTTGTAAATACGGCCTTCTTGTCACCTACTTTGGTGTTTTTATACTTCAGATACTGGTTGTAAAATTTTCCAAGTCCGTTTAGTATTTAAAAAAAAAAAACAGTTAAAGATCTTCTTCATAACCATCCAGCGTCTGGATAGAACGGCCTCGCCGTCCACCAGCAGCATCGACTCAGCCAGTGACATGCGAGAGCGCGGTGGGCGTGGCGAGGGCATCCTACAGAGGATCCAGTGTCTCCCGGGCAACCAGCAGTGCTGCGACTGCGGCCAGGCGGAGCCTCGCTGGGCCTCCATCAACTTGGGAGTCCTGCTGTGCATCGAGTGCTCCGGCATCCACAGGTTGGTTGTTGTTGATGTTTTAGTTTCTCTTGAATAATCATGAGTCCTCCTAATCCGTGCCAGACACGGTGTTGCCTGTTTCCTGGATACCGGTAACTACATCCATGGAACGTGATTAGCATGACATTAGCTAGCTAGTGAGCAGCTATTTTATATGAATGAAAGCACTAGCCACGCTTTTAACAGTTACTTGTTTGACGTCTTGTCGCAGGAGTCTCGGCGTCCATTGCTCCAAAGTGCGCTCGCTCACGCTGGACTCGTGGGAACCAGAATTACTGAAGGTGGAGTTGATCTTATCTGCAATTAGAAATGCTGTGAACAATAACACTCTGAAACACTTTGATAGGATAAAGATCACACCTCATACTCCCTTTTTTTTTTTAGTATTACAGTAACTTGATAATTGTTGATATTTAAGCACATCTTCCATGGTCAAACTATAGCATACATAAAAGCTTTATTAAGTGTATAAGCACTTTAATAAGAAACAATACAAGCAGTTGATGTTTGCTAAATACAAGGATGAAGAGTCTTGAACCAGTCATGATGTGCTATATATATCACTATATTGACACTTACTATGGTACACATTATGTTATTGTATGGTTCTATCACCTTGTACTTTGGTACAGGACAAAAAACAAAATTAAATTTAATTAAATTAAATTTAATTTAATTAAATTCAATTTAATTTCATTTAATTTCATTTAATTTCATTTAATTTCATAATTTAAAAAACAATTTAAAAATCATATTAGGAAAGCAGGAAGTGAACAAATGTAACAGTTACTGATTGTAAAAGTACCAGATGAAGGGGTAGGATTTAATAAGCTTTGCTTCTTCCTACTCCTTTTGGACATGTGGAACTGTGAACTGATTATGTGATGCATTCAATTGTAATCTGACGCATGTTCAAATGAAATAAAACCATTACCATTACATTGTCAGTGACTGATGCACAATCGTGCCCAAAATCACAGTGTATTTTATGAAACAATTTTAAGACTACAAGGTGCATACTGCAATGTATCAAGAGGGACGTATTACTTAATGCCAGGAATAAATGCAGAACGGAACATGTTTACTTAAATAATATTAGGAAAGCAGGAAGTGAACAAATGTAACAGTTACTGATTGTAAAAGTACCAGATGGAGGGGTAGGATTCAATTGTAATCTGATGCATGTTCAAATGAAATTAAACCATTACCAATGTTTTTTAACATTAACTGCCATACAAGTGTAAAAATAAGTGAAGCACTATTAATAGTCAAAGGTAAAAACAATAAAGCAGTCGATGCTAACTCGATGCAAAGGTGGACTTCTGAGATGTACATAAGACCTCGGTTCCGCTTTATATGAAAGATTTATGAATTAAGCCAATGGGTGGTTGTCATGGCGACAGCTGATGTGTTATCCTTACATTGTAGTTAATGTGTGAGCTGGGCAACAGCGTCATCAATCACATCTACCAGGGTTCGTATCAGGAACAACAAGGTGTGAAGAAGCCGACGCCCTCCAGTTCCAGGTAAGGAAAAACAAATAGCGTGTTTTTTTTTTTGGTTTTTTTTTGAGTGACTGTTTTCACTTAAAAAAAACTGCTGTGGGTTTTACAGGCAGGAGAAGGAGGCTTGGATCAAGGCCAAGTACGTGGAGAAGAAGTTTGTGAAGAAGCTGACCAGCATGCAGGTTCTTGTCAACAGTCAGAGAAAGTCAGAGCGGCGCTCGGGCATTAAGAAATGTCGCAGGCACAACAGTGCCACAACGGTACCCAAGATGCAGCGCTGGTACCGGCAGGAGCTCAGGAGCGCCTCCCCGTCCAGCCTCTCCTCAGGTGACATTCTAGAACCCAGCCCTAAAAGTTGTTCTCATCAGTGTTTGACCAACAATGTCTCACCTTGTTTTTCATGTGTAGCTGCTGCTAAGTTCAGACGAGAGTCCTTGTTTTGTCCCGATGAGCTGGACTCACTTTTCTCCTACTTCGACACCGGGTCCGGACCTCGAAGTGAGTCTCAAGAGAACAAAAGCTGACTTTTACTTTTTAAAAAATGATCATTGTGGTTAATAGTGGACCCTGTTTATGTTGACCAGCTTGTCAAGTCCTGATGCACCGTGTTAAAGTCCGAAGTACCCTTGACTTTTAAGTAGTTAAACTCCAATGATGTTAGTGATTTAATATGGCTGTTATGTTTAAGATCTGAATCCATTATTACCCCTGGATTTCTACCCTGATGATGAGGTTTTAGAGAGATCTTACAGTGACTGATAACATGTTCTCGCCAAAGACAATTATTTCAGTTTTGTCTGACTTTAGCTGGAGAAAACTGTTTAGCATCCACACGCGGACGGATGATGATTGACGAATTAAATCTGGACGCAGAGATCTGAGTGTCATCTGCATAATTGTGGAAGGACACATTGCAGCTGCATATAGATAGATAGATAGCTAGATGGATGGCTAGCTAGATGGATGACTAGCTAGTTGGATGGCTAGCTAGATGGATGGCTAGCTAGATGGATGACTAGCGAGATGGATGGCTAGATGGATGGCTAGCTAGTTGGATGGCTAGCTAGTTGGATGGCTAGCTAGTTGGATGGCTAGCTAGATGGATGGCTAGCTAGATAGATGGCTAGCTAGATGGATGGCTAGCTAGTTGGATGGCTAGCTAGATGGATGGCTAGCTAGATGGATGGCTAGCTAGATGGATGGCTAGATGGATGGATGGCTAGATGGATGGATGGCTAGATGGATGGCTAGATGGATGGCTAGCTAGATGGATGGCTAGCTAGATGGATGGATGGCTAGCTAGATGGATGGATGGCTAGCTAGATGGATGGATGGCTAGCTAGATGGATGGCTAGCTGGATGGATGGCTAGCTGGATGGATGGCTAGCTGGATGGATGGCTAGCTGGATGGATGGCTAGCTGGATGGATGGCTAGCTAGATGGATGGCTAGCTAGATGGATGGCTAGATGGATAGATGGCTAGATGGATAGATGGCTAGATGGATGGCTAGCTGGATGGATGGATGGATGGATGGATGGATGGATGGATGGATGGATGGCCGAATGGATGGCTAGCTAGATGGATGGCTAGCTAGATGGATGGCTAGCTAGATAGCTAGCTAGATTTTAAGATAAATTGCCAACGAAATTTCGTTGTCTGGCTCCCGTATAATAATAAACAGTAAATAATAATGTGGAGAATAAATAGATGACATCAAATATGAACAATGTACAGCGTGAACAGTAATTTGTACAAATAATTGAGAATAAATAATAATAATTTAAATTTTTGCGTGTGTGCAGGTAGAGGGGCTTATTTGGCATTCAGCAGTCTGATCAACTGGCTTAAAGAGAGCATGTACAGATTCAACAATAGGGGCTCCAGGATTGACCCCTGGGGAACCCCACAAGTCGTCATAACCATTTGTTTTGAGACACAGTTACCGATTCCAATAAAGTACTTTCTGTTCTCCAGATAGGAGTATACACAAATGGAGGCAAACCATGTCAACAAACAAAAATGATTATCGCCTGTCCTTCTTGTGTCTTTAGCCAAAGTCAGAAGTAATGTTCAGTTTCAGTTATGTCAACATGAGTCTGGATCATGTTGACTCATGTGTCCATTTTGTGGCGTTCTCCGGTCCGGCAGGCCTCAGCAGCGACAGCGGCCTGGGCAGCACCGACGGCAGCACAGACATCCTGGTCTTTGGACCGGTGGTGGACAGCGTCACAGAAGAGGGTGAGTTAACGCTAGCTGCTAATCGCTTTATGCTACTGGCGTCAGTGTCATGACACGTCATACTGCATCCTAAAGAGTGTGAGATGTCAGAGGATTCCAGCGGCGAGGCCGAGCACGATTTGTCGGACCCGGAGGACCTGAGGGACCTCCATCCGGGGGCGCTGCTGTACAAAGCGGCCAAAGCTCGCAACTTGCCGGTCATGGCTGAGGCACTGGCTCACGGCGCTGACGTCAACATGGTCAGCGAGGACGACGAAGGGAAGACTCCCCTCATACAGGCTGTGATTGGGGTAGGTTACTCAGAGATCTTCTCTTGTGAAGATGTTCCTACAGTAATATATGTCCATAGATCCTGTTTATATAATCCTTAAAATAAGTTACAATGCAAAAATCGTGCTCACTGCTATCTGCTTCCTTTAAGGGTTCCCTGCTAGCTTGTGAGTTCCTCCTCCAGAACGCCGCCGACGTGGACCAAAGAGACGCAAGAGGGCGGGGCCCCCTGCATCACGCCACCTACCTAGGTCACACGGGGTGAGTGAAGACACGTCAACCTCCGTCTATCTCCTGTACAGGACACTAACATGTTTACTCGTCTCGATCCCAGGCAGGTGTGTTTGTTCCTTAAAAGAGGCGCCACGCAGAGCGACGGCGACGAGGACGGCCATGATCCGTTGAGCATAGCCGTGCAGCAAGCCAACGCGGACATCGTCACGCTGTATGTTCTTTTCTTTCACACTTTGCACCAAAAAGCTCACATGCTGGCCAAATTGGACTGATGCTGTAGCACAGGGGTCTCAAACTCAATTTACTTGGGGGCCACTGGAGCTAGGGTCTGGGCGAGACTGGGCCGCATCAGGTTTTTCCAAAAAAACCCAAAAAAAACGCATTTATTAAAAACAGAAAAATGAATAAACTTTGCTTTGGTTTCGATTTTCTACAAGAAAAGCTCTGATAAAACATTCCACTGTTCTCAAATATCTTACTTTTTATTTTTCTTCACAAAATAAGATGAAAAATAAATAAACAGATCAAGAATAAAGAAAATCAATCAGTAATAAATAAATATAATAATAATAAAACAGCAAATAATAAAAACTTAAGAAACCACATATAGTTGGTGGGTAGACAAATTATTTTTTTTCACATTAAAATGAACAAAGCATTATTAGAGCCCTGTAGACATGACAAAACACGACTATAGTCACATTTATACACATGCTAACTCGCAAACTAGAGAGCTAGCGACCTAAACAGTAGCCTTCAAGTTATTTCCTTTAAACTTAAGTAGCCAAAAACTTACCACTTCCACACGGATAGAGAGGATAACTATTAACAGTTATTTAACCTTTAACATGAACATTAATCAAACGTAATAATTTTTTCTGGGTACATGATACCATACAGCATCCATATCAAACTTGCGCGGGCCGCACTAACATTAAACTTTCATATCAAGGCGGGGGCCTCAAACTAGTGTCCTGCGGGCCACATTTGGCCCGCGGGCCTCGTGTTTGAGACCCCTGCTGTAGCAGCTCTTTTTTATGGAGACTCACTGTCTCCCCCTTTGGACAAAAGTGGTATTGCAACACAAGCTTTTTGTGTTTTTAATTATAATTTTGCAAGTGTATCAAATCATACTGTAATCCTGATCACGCTTTTCCAGCGCATACATCATAAATCTAAGCCTCTACCTTAATTTTTTATTTATTTATTTATTTATTTCTCCAGGTTGCGTCTGGCCAGGATGAACGAGGAGATGCGTGAGTCGGAGGGTCCCTTTGGACAGCCAGGTCAATATCCCATCAGCAGCCCCACAGAGCAGCAGTACAGGCGATGCATTCAGGAGTTTATTTTCCTCAGTATTGCACAGTGCTAGGGCACTATAAGGCCGACACAATCAGCTCCACTCTCAGTGTGTCGCACCAATGGTGACATCGCAGCCATGATGTTGTCGGTGCTTTATGCCAAAATTGTTGTTCAGCACTATCCGCTGCTGTTCTGCGTTTTTATACAAACCTGAGCAAGAATAGAGATGTTATTTTTTTTTAAACTGAATATATTTTATTACATTTTATTTTGCAGAACACACAGACACAACTGTGTTATTTTTTTAACATAGCTAACAGTACCTTTAACAAGTTCAACATGTGTGCTGTAAACATGTAACATTCTTATTTATACCTTGTCTGTTTTTTAATAATTTATTATCGCAGGTGAGACAGTGTGCATGAGTGCCCCTAAAATGTTATTGTTAATGTTATGTTATAACTAACTTGTCCCGTCCGATCGCTGTGTAGTACTACTAAGTATGGATGTTACGTTTGGTTTTAACCAAAAATTGTCTGTGTCGTCTTAGATGCTTCTGGAAATAAACTAACATGTGACTTAACTCTTTTGACTTTGCTCTGCAGTCGTCTTTCCTGCACTGTTCCCCACTTTTATACTTCCTGACAACACTAACTTCTAACTACCACTAATCTTGCAACAAATTAAACTTTCAATCACAAGGGAGATATTTTACCGCACCTTTAAAAAAAATACATACTATATATAAATATAAAGGTGGTAAATCCCATAATGATAAATAAACAGTGGAAGGGACATTTCCACACAAGTAGAAACACCAGAAAAACACTTCTGGTGTTTTAGCCTGTGTTGATATTGATAATTTAAACCTCCAATGTAAGCCTGTTGTTTCAGCAATCAAGTCTAGTGCTTGTCTCAGTGAGCAAATACTGACACCTAGTGGCCAATGTGGAATACTACACTGACAGTTTCAATGCATCTTTTTAAATCCTTGTATTTTAGTATTATTAGTATTAACCGTTTTTAAAATTTTGGTATTTTGTTTGTCTATATGTACCCCGCCTCTCGCACCGAAGTCAGCTGGGATAGGCTCCAGCACACGACCCTACTGAGGATAAGCGATATGGATGGTTGAATTGGACCACCGTTACAGGAAACAGTGTGTGGACTACCCCGTCTACAATTATATTGAGGGACAGATTCCCTTTTATTGAGACTGAGGTGGTCTCAGTGGAGACAAAAGATGGTGTGTGTTTGGACTGAGGTGTTGCCATGGATACGGGCTCAGCATTGAAAGAGCAGGCTAACTCATTCATGAAGTTATCCTCATTTGCATATCAAAACATTTCTTTTCTTTTTCTACATGTGCTCCACAGGAGATGCCACATACCTGGACATCTTCCGAGAGTTCTCACACATGGCATCCCATAATCCCGAGAAGCTGAAGAGGAGGAGTGTGCACTTCAGGCACTCCTTCAGGTAGTCCATAACCTTCTCCTGGTGGACAAGCTTGGAGCTGTAAACCTTCTGCAGCATTATTTTCTTCTCATTCTTGTGATTTTTACATGCGTCATCCAACACTATGTTAGTGCTGCTTTTTTTATTATTGTTGTTTTTTATCCATGAGGATTTGCAGGTCTTGTCTTCTGATGGATTTTTGTTGACTGTATTGTGAAGCTTTGAGCAGAACTAAAGCCAGAAACATTATAAACACGGTTCATTTACATGTATTTAAATGCAAATTATTCTCCTCCAAGTTGCCAAGTTGGAATATTTACTGTGAATAAGTTCAGTTGATTGAGATGCAATAAAGTTTCAGTCAAAAAGGATGTCAGCTGTGCATAATTTAATAATTGTTATGATACATTTCTAATCGATACATAACAAATAATCTGTGCGTCAGTATAACTTAGTTAACAAGAAATACATTGTCAACAATAACATTGTAAGGACTTTATAGGTAAATATATAGTTGAAACTGCTTCTAATTGGAAATATTGATAATTTGGATATATTAATATATTTTTATTCAAATATTTATGACGTAGTATGTGATATATTTACATAAAAAACACCTAAAACGAAATGTGCCAATAAAAATGTAGCTAAATAGCACCGCCTAGTGGCAAGAGTTAGTCACTAGTCAACCGTTCACTTCACTGATACACTTAAAGTTAACAAAAAAGAGTGCTAGTGTATAGTTAAGAAAATACTACAACATTAAGTCTAGCTTTATAGAAACGTGTTACGTGTTCATATGTTGAAGTTGACAAAAACGGGACATTTTTTTTCAATGTTACAAATGCAGCTGTCACTGAAATACCTCCACTCGAGAACAAGACACTGCGCATGCGCGGAGATGCCATCTCGACGAGACGTCACCGACTACGCTACTAGACAGAGAGGTAAACAAGCTGCTGGTTATTCCTTGAAACTTTCGTGGCGCCATGGTTGCAATTTAAAAGCCGGCGTGCCTTATGAAGGCGTATAACTCGTCGCTCGTTACGAAACTTGTCAAGGGAGACTTTTCAGCCGCCGCTGCTGAGGTGGTCGCTGTTAGCTTGTTAGCCCTCCATGGAGGTACGAGGCACCAACTCTCGTTTTTACTCACCAAACTTAAATGAACAACTCGAGGCGAGCGGAAGATTAATTGTCCCTGCTTGTTTACTAGACCACGGCGTCATTTGTCAGAGTTTTTACACTTTCTTTATGGCCTTAATTGACACTCTTTATTTCCTCGCTAATCCAACCTTAGCAGAGAGACTAGCAAGGGGCGGGGCTTTGCTATCTCTGACAGCACAGACGACAAATGAAAAGTCGGAACGCGGGTCCTCGTTGTTTTCTGGCCAATCAGATGCTTTCATGGAGGACCTATACAAACCTAACAGGCCGACATGTCAAATTCTATCGAAAAGTTCATTTTAAAAATGTGAAAATGTGTGTTTTATTTCATGACATGCACATAACTGATAATCCATATGCTTAACATATGTGTAAACTAAACTAAACAAATCTTTTGAATGAATGTTTATACAACGTTTGAACAATTTGCACTCCACTGATTTTGTAGGCCGATCCACAGTGTATTGTATTATCTGGCTACTGTAGGTCATCGTTGTTTCTCCTTTAATCAGCCTAAAATGTAATTTAGCAACACAAAATAAACTCTCTGTTATGAAATACAAAATAAATATTTACATAAATAAAAAAAAATGGTGTTACAATGATTGAGACTCCATTACATAGCAGGCAAATCATACACAAAGTGAAACATTAGCTCTAAAATGAAGATTTTTAGAACTCTTAAACTTAGAAGTTGTTACTATAATATATTTTTTATATCAGAAGTAGTAATAATAACATTCTCCTCAGATGAAGACTCCTCCAGACAGGACGGGCATAAAGTTTGAAGTTGGCGCTCAACTCCAGGCCAGGGACCGCCACAAGAACTGGTACACACTGGTTGACCCATTCTAATGTCCCATTCGAGTGGCCTTGGAATTACTGACTTTATTTGTCAGGTACTCGGCCACCATTGAGAAAATTGACTACGACAAAGAGCGCGTCCAGGTCCATTATCGTCAGTGGAGTCGCCGCCATGACGAGTGGTTCCAGTGGAACTCGCCCTACCTGCGCCCGTTGGAGCGAGTCAGTCTGAGGAGGCGGGGCCTCACTCAGACGAGCTCGTCAACGGTATGACACACTATTAGACAAATACAGTGTGAACTGTGTAGTCACTTTATCTTGTCTTTATGTTTAAGTTGGTTCCCATATTCTTACATTCACAATTGCTGTTATTTTTTAGTACAGGTTTCTACATTCTTTTTTTCTCTCTCTCTCTCAGTCGTTTGTTTCCGGCACAAAGGTTCTGGCATGTTGGACCGACTGTCGTTTCTACCCGGCCAAAATCCTGCAGGTCAACAAAGACGGTGAGGCTGAACGTAAAGGTCCCCTGTTATAGTATTTTTCATCAGTTCTCAGTAAATAATGCGTATTTGAGGTGTGTTGTCCACTTTATGCACCGCACTTGTCAAACATAATAGCTACCAAATATACAAACATACGCATACAACAATGTAACATTAAGGACTGGTACAGAAGGACGCAAACGTTTGCAACACTAGTTATGTTAGCTACAATGCTAACATTACACTCTCGTTGTAAAGGCAGCATTATGCTGAGTTAGCCTATTTTTGTTGTTGTTTTGCATTCCCTTCCAGACTATGGTTTAGTGTGTGTGTGTGTTTCAGACTCCTACACCGTCCGGTTCTACGATGGTGTGGTTCGAACCGTAAGGCCCACTAAAGTCAAACCTTTCCAGAGAGTAAGAAAAACTAGTCGTATTGATCCTGATTCAACTAATCACAGCAGTGTTTATTTTAAGTCTTTTTGTGTGCGCGCGTGTGTGTGTGTATAGAAATTGAGACGTGAGAAGACGGCAGTGGGAAGCGAGGGATGGGAAGAAGGAGAGAGCGAGGAAGAGCAGGAGGCAGAAGGAGGAGAGGAGGTGGAGGAGGAGGAGGAGAAGGAAGAAAAGAAGGAAGATGAAGGTGAGAAGGAAGGAAGCACAGAGAGTGAGCGGAGACCACAAGCTTCATCATCATCATCGCCTCCACCAGCTAAGAAGAGGATCCATGACAGTAAATAACAGTAAATAAGTCAAACTTCTTTACTGGAGGGTGACCCGCTCTTCTTCTCTTTCTCCAGCTGAAAACAGTGACGCTCACAAGCAGCCAATCACAAGCGAGCTCAGCCCACCAGCTGTCCCAAACCCCGCCCACATCGACAAAGGTAAGCACACTGAACATATTTCGCTTTTTCTGCTTGTGTAAAACTTGGAAATGTTGATAAATTATATTTAGAAAAATATTTACTTGCCATCTGCACAACCAATGAGTGAGCTATAGAACTCATATCCTATATATTTAGGTTGAATATCGATATATGAAGTACAGTGGTATGAAGAAGTTTGGGCACTCCTGATAATTTTGAAATGATCAAATTTTCATGAATGTCAACAACTCCAAAATACTTCAAACAGTATTATTTTTAGGTAAACATAAACACAAGCATGTCCTTATGTCACCTGGCTTAGCGACTGTTTGACTGACTTCCTTGTAGTCACTACTGAGGATGGTTAGGTTCCAATGCTGCACAATGCTGGGCAACGTTGCAACAGTGCGTTCACAAATTATGTCAAAATGCAGTTTTATTTATTATTATTATTAGCAACCAAATGCTGCACTCAAAAACTTCTACTATGATTTGTCACACGTATGTATTAAGCGGAACATACTGTCAGTAACTTCCTGATCAGTTTGAATGATATTCATACACAAACATATTATTAATGATTCAACAAAGAACATGTTTCCGATGATGTCACAGTCATTAAAGCATTTATGTCACGACCAAAAATACTCCTCAGTCCTTCTCAAAGTTTACTGTTGTATGACCTAATATCATATTATGATGTAATGTAAAGAGGCAAAAGTTGTTAGCAGTGTTAGCATTAGCCAGGTGAGTGTTGATATTCCGAGTCAACGTTGCCATGCTACGATGACGAGGCGCAGAGCAGGTACTTGTGAAAAAGCATTGTACACGAGTGCCTCCAAATATCGCTGTTGCTGCGATGACTGTATACAGTGATGTTGATTAATAAGTAAATATTAATGACTGGTGTGTGTTTTTGTGTCTGCCAGATGTCTTGTTGGAGCGTCAGGCCCACCTGCCCACCACTCACAAATTCAGCAGAGAACCACGTACGTGAACCATTTACACATCTCCATCATTTACATCTTGTAAGCAGGATAAAACCACTCCGATGTAGATTTACTAAAAAGTTACACATACCGGTGCATTTCTGTAAATTATATAAAATAATTATGTGCAAATGTATTTGATTTCAGGAGCTCAGTTTAAGGCTCTGATTGTTGATATAACATTTATAATGCTTTATAATCCTGTGTGCTTAGAAGACATGACATGTTCTGTTCTGTGGCAACTTTCAAAATGCGTTTATACTGTACTTTTCAAGCCATATGCTTCTTGTAAAGGTGTTCCTTCATAGTAGTAATCAGTGAAATGATCGGATACTGTAAACAGCATTTTGGCATGAGTACTATTTGGATGAAAAATACACTGAACCAAGTCGATAATCTACCTCAAAATGTGTCACACCAATTACGTCACTTCCAGAGATGAGACTGAACAGCAAGAGCGAGTTCGTCATGGCTAGTGCCACAAACTATAAAAGTATTTTTTGCAAATTTAATGTATGCATTCAAAAATTAACATAATTAAAAACAATGTAGAACATTTTTAAGCAAAGTTGATAACTTTGAACTTTGATTATACTCTCATTTGTGGAAAGACATAGTTTGGTAAAGCCTGCTATTTTAGACACAGCCTGAAATCAGCCAGCAGATGGCGCTGTTTCCTTGGAAGACAGCAACATCTGTATATGATATATGAGCCTCATAGAACTATGAATAGTATGTTGTGGAGTTGAACATTTAACTTTGATTGGGTTAAGCAAAATGAGCCTCCCTCCTGTGTCTTAGTATACAGGGTGATCAAGAACCAGCCTCCCCCCATCCTCTCCATTGAGTTGGACCACAATCCCTTCAAGTGTCCATCGGCAGGCTGCACCAAGTCCTTCCGGAAGGCGAGTCTACTGCACTACCACATCAAATATTATCACTCCGAGCAGCAGCAGCAGCAGCCGGATGAGCACAGCAGCGCATCGGAGACGCCAAGGTAGGTTCTCCGCGCCACATCGACGCGTGACGAGTCTTGACTTTTGGAACTTCTGGCTTGGCTTTATTGTAGAAGGAAGCGCTCCACTTCTGAGGGCGGCCACTTCCTGTATGACACAGTCACCTGTCACCATGACGACAGAGAGCTCGGCACTTCACTAACAGGTCGGCTAATTGAACACCCTCATGATGATTATGTCTTAGCGCCGCTATTGTTGGTACCAAAAGGTTGTTTTGGCGGATTGTGGGTGTGTTTTCATGACGTGTTTGCCTGCCAGCAGAGGTGAAGAAGGAGACGACGAGGGAGAAGAGTCATCATGACAGGAAGGAGAGGAAAGACTTCCTGAGAGTCAAACTGAAGAAGAAGAAAAAGAGGAAGAAGAAGAAGAAGAAGAGGAGTCAGGCAGGTAAATATCCCAGCATTTTTAAAGCCTTGCAACTCGACATTAGTTATGTTGCTGGTGTAGGTTCACACAATTTTTTTATATAACCTTTTATAGAACCTTTTGTTCATTGCATAGGTCCCAATGACGCAAACTGTATTTGACTGCATCTGACATATTTCACATAAGGGTTGTGTATAATAGACAAAATTCCCCCAAAAGTGCAGATTTCCTTTAAGAGATCTTGGAAAATGTTCAAAAATGTTTACAAAGCTGAATTCAAAAGAATCCTGGTTTGACACTTTTAACTAGATCTGCACCAACATGGAAAGTTTGCTGAAAGTGTCATTGTTTTTAATAATCCTGCTAACAAATAAGCTGTAGAAGAAGAACACCCTGGTTCAGGTAGTAAAAGCCTAAGACAGAAATAATAAACTGTATAATGATGATGGGGCGGCACGGGGGTCGAGTGGTTAGCGTGCAGACCTCACAGCTAGGAGACCAGGGTTCAATTCCACCGTTATCTCTGTGTGGAGTTTGCATGTTCTCCCCGTGCATGTGTGGGTTTTCTCCGGGTACTCCCACATTCCAAAAACATGCTAGGTTAATTGGCGACTCCAAATTGTCCATAGGTATGAATGTGAGTGTGAATGGTTGTTTGTCTATATGTGCCCTGTGATTGGCTGGCAACCAGTCCATGGTGTACCCCGCCTCTAGCCCAAAGACAGCTGGGATAGGCTCCAGCACCCCCAGGAAAAGTGGTAGAAAATGAATGATTGAATAATAATGATGTTCTTCTGGTCAGAACTGTGCAGCAGCGACGACGACATCTCGGCACTGCCTCCTGTTGCCTTCACGCTCGGCAAGGACCATCACGGCGGTGTGCACATGTGTAAATGTGAAACGCTAAAACACGCCGACGTGGGCCCAGTACACAACCAGCTTGTCCGCTTTCCAGTCGACGACGGCAGCGACTGGTCAACGCTGACCGCCGAAAGCGGGGAGGACACGCCCTTTTGGTCGGTCGCCATGGAGACGGAGGACTGTGAGGTGGTGAGGTGTGTGTGCGAAGTGGACGAGGAGAACGACTTCATGATCCAGGTGACACACGTGCACTTCCTCCTTTTACAGGAAGTTGTACTTCTTAAAGCAACCTGTGGGAGCTTAGTACTGTGTTTGTTTGTGTGCAGTGTGAGTCATGTTTGTGTTGGCAGCACGGCACCTGTATGGGCTTGTATGAAAACAACATCCCGCACAACTACATCTGCTACTACTGCAGACACTGCACAGGTAGCCCCCCCCCCCCCCCGCCCATCATATGGATCATATATGCCTAATTCAGATGTCACTCCTTTGTGTGAACACGGTCTTAATGTCTTCCTGCGTTCTTGTCTTTGTGACTCCAGGCTGGAGGCGTGCTCAGCGCTACCAGTCCGAGCCCGACTTGCTGTCGTCGGGTCGCATGTTTGGCCTGTCTTGCGTGAGGGACAACTACTCCGAAGTCAATGCCTCCAAGATCACACTTACCAGCGGCCTCCTGGCTCACACGCATGGTCTCCATCAGGTCCTCAGCGGGCTGCAGCTCAAAATTAGCCTCTTACAGTGAGTCCCACCATGAGACCAACCCGACTACCCGGTTCGCCTTCCTTACTTAAGCCGTCTTCTCGTTTGTTCACGCAGCGCGCCCTCGCACCCTGATCTGCAGCTGTGGCGGTTGCCTTGGAGACAAGAGGAGACGCAAAAGCCGACGGATGGTCCGAGAGGAGAGACCCACGTCAGTTATGTCAGCAGCGAGCACTGCTACCAGAAGCCTGGTGCATCATGGGAGAATAAGAAGCGTGACGAGACCGAGAAGGACTGGCCGATGGTTTCTGTGAAGCTAGAACCGCATGATGACCAGAAGGTAAGAACATATACGTAAGAATATACCGATACCGGTCGTCCATGGGTAAGATCAGCCCTGTAAAAGTGATATGTCATATGGATTAACTGTACATTTTTCAATGTATTTATTATGACTGCTATTGGCCAGGTCCACCATATGGGGTGATTAGTACAATTCCAGGAGTACTTAGTAAAAAATACAAAATAAAGGGATGGTTTTCCTGGTTACAAACTTTGGTATTGGCTACACGATCTGAAAAAGGAACCATAAAATCACCTTAATTTAGACAAACGCCTCTTTTACTTAACTTACAGGATGAGACGCCTTCTTTAAGGAGACTTGTACTTATAGGTTATCACATGGTTTGTCTGGTATCAGGCCAGGTATCATGCCCCCAAGTGTCAGTATATTGGCACGCGGGGGCATGACACTGGGCCTGATACCAGACAAACCATGTGATGATCTTATTATCACATACTATTTAATCATGAGCTTATTATCACGTACTATTTAATCAAAAGACCATTTTGTTTCCAGAAAATGTTCAGTTTATTACATGTATTATATCTAAACAGTGTAAACACAATAATTGCTAAAATATTTCAACAATAATATTTTATCAACAGTCATGTCTTATCAATGTCTGACAATTAAAGTTCCATTAATCAAGTTTGGGCAGCAAAACAAATGCTGTGTGTTCACGCTCGTGCGCTGTTCTCTGATTGCTTGTTTCACGGGCACGATACCAGAGTGGACAGCTACGGGGGCTGATACTGGACATGGTTAAACTCTATATTTTATCAGTATCACTGCCCCTGGGCTTTGACACAGTATCATTTCGGCCTTTTTCCCGTATCATTCATGGGCGGTTTCTAGGGTACAGGGCCAATTAATACTGTAGTATGTGATAAAGTAAAGGAGCTCTGGCAGGGTTTTTTTCCAGGTAGCACGTTAGCGGAACCTGGCGTCTTCCAACGTTGAGAAAGGCTGGTCATCTAGTCTGATGAATTCAATGACCCTAACTCCTACCCTCCCGACTGTCACGTACATTTGGGGCGAGTGCTGCCCAGCGTTGTTAATGAAATGTGTATTAATGAACACATTTTAATGTCCACCCCCCACAAGATAGTCGATGCAGACTTTAAATCACTCTCACAAATTGTATATAAAACGCAATGGAGAGAGGGAGCGATGTTTGAAGTACGATGTAGCAAGGGGCAACTGCATCTGAAAACACCCTTAGGCTCCATCCTTCATGTTGCATTCCTCATTGTTGCTGTAAGTCAGCATGCAACTCGTATCAGGTCAAGCCCAGGTGATGCTGGGAAAAATGTGTGAAGGAGAAGCTCCGCACAGCAGACTACTGCTGTTGCTATGACAACTTGATACCACCACCGATGACCTATTTTTACTCGTGAGCAGGCTGACTTTTTCCCTCATCACGTGAATCTTCAGTCGTTCTTCACTTAAACACACAAAGAACCTGAGAGTCCATTGTGCATATGCGTTTTTTTTAGGAAATAAAGAAGGAGGAGGAAAACACGACGCTGTGCGGCGATGCAGACTGGCATGGCGGGGCCAAGGGGACAAAACACACCGGTGTCGATGAGCACACACATTACGTGACTTCGGCCACAGAGTGCCAGCTAAACCTGCTGGACCACGTGGAGTGTCTTCACCAGCAGATCTGCACCAGGATGGACCTGGTCGAGAAAGACCTGGATGGTGAGATAATATGCGTACATTTAAGCATATTAGCATATTTTAAAACACCCTTATTTGGGTTGGGGGTCACCTTTTAGATTCTTCACACTAAAGTCAACAAAGTCACAAACTGGTGTCAGATAAATAGAAGAGAGCAAATACACACGGTGTGTTTACTTATGTACATCGAACGACAAAAAAAACTAAATACATAATATTAGCTATTTAAATAGCAGTGCCGCAAAGCATGATGGCATATCCTACTGTTACCCCAATTGTGGCAAATTAGTAAAAGTTATATAGCGCACATGGTAGAGTGCTTGGATACTCACCCAGAGGTGGTTGGTTCAATTCCTGATTTGAGTTCAAAGTACAAATTTACTCTTAACTTTCATTCTACGTTTTAGCTTATTTCCACAGCATTTCAGTCAAGCTTCAGCTTCAGCAAATTCTGCCTTTTTGGGGATTGAAGATAATACTGCACTGCAGTATTATAGTATAGTATCGCATAGTGTCAATCAAACAATTGGAAGATACCTGGTGTGGTACAAGGTGGATTTTTTTTAAATTTGTTGCTTTTTCTATAGACCAGGAAGTTAACTTGACCCATTTTTGTGTCCTTTTCCTCCAGTGTTGGAGTCCTGGTTGGACCATTCCGGCGAGCTGGAACCTCCCGAGCCGCTGTCCCGCCTCCCGCAGCTCAAACAGCGAATCAGACGGCTGCTGTGCGAGCTGTCAGTTGTAAGGCGCCTCTCTGTATGCCACTGTCACTGAATCCGAACCTACTTGGATGACTTGCGCACAGTGGGACGCGTCAGGAGGGTCAAGCACTTGTTTACAGCGTGACCCCCCCTCCCCCAACACCCTCCCCATCCCCATGGAGTAACTTAAATTTTTACAATTTAAACGCACATAACATAAGTTTAGCTTTAGCTTAGCATGATTATTTTATCACCCACGGCTACGTTACTTTGTAGATTGTTCTGTTTGATTTTGTGTTCATCCGTAGGAAGTTAAACCAATGAAACATTGACATGCTGATTTGGTCTTCGACTTGCTCACCAGAGCAAGAAATCAACCGATGATGCTTACTTTAAATAACTAAGCTCAGGTTAGTGTTAGTGGATGCTTTTGCTTTTAGTTTGAGGTCAATCAAACAGTCATTTACAACATTTACATGTGCACTACATGAACATGTAAATATGGCCGTTTCAAGTTGGACTAGTCGCAAAAATTCCCTCGACTCTTGTAACGCGAGTGAAAGCCGTTTTAGCTGCTCTGCTTTTTGTCCACTTCCTGTTTTCCATATAGACGAAAAGACTCCCGACAGATGATGATGATGACATCATAACATGCTGTGAGTTAACTAAACACAATGTAAAAAGAACAACACGTTGAATGTTTTCTATTCTTGTATAAGAAACTAAAGTGTAAAAAAGGTGTAGATTTTATTTTGATAGCTCCTTAAACGTGCACGAATGAGATCGCCGTTGCACTCTCGTCAGACTCGTATTATTTTAATCCCGTTTCTGTTTTAAAGCCTGT
This sequence comes from Doryrhamphus excisus, assembly GCF_030265055.1. Lineage (NCBI taxonomy): Eukaryota > Metazoa > Chordata > Actinopteri > Syngnathiformes > Syngnathidae > Doryrhamphus > Doryrhamphus excisus. The sequence goes on along the minus strand of NC_080475.1, from coordinate 11,297,127 downwards.
TTCGAAAGCGTTCGAAGATGCATCTTTGATTTATTAAAAACTAGAAGTTGCAACAGTGTGGCTCACATGGTTTGTTTGTGACGCATACACACGTCGCGTATTTGAGCAGCAATCGGTCAACATATTCAATCAACCGTTAACAATGCTGCTGCACAAGCTGTCACTTCGCCGCAATGTGTTCACGCTTTGTTTTGGTGCTACAGGTCAGCAGATGGTCACACTGTGTGGCACTCACTATAGTGGGGGTGGGGGTGTAGGGGGTGAGGGTTGCTATCTGTATACCATATTTCCGCCAATAGCGGCATGGACTTATCTAAAGCCTTGTATTCTTTGACTACTTATTAATGATTGTATAAATAAATTGTATTTTGCTGACCACGTCACATTGATTCTCAAACTGTGGCGCGAGTGCCACAGGTGATACGTAGGCTCCCATCAATTGGCATTCTAAAGAACACCAGCAGTAAACCTAAGAAAGTGAATGGCATAGTGTCTCCAATGTTTTGACTGGTACTGTTGCTATATTGTAATTATGTTTTTTTCATAGTCTGACAAACATGACAGTAAAGTTGTCTTTTTAGAAGAAAAACTCTTAACAGGATACAATGTTATACTTTACAGTGTTAAAGAGTATTCATACAGTAGTTTTGCGGGACAAAAAGATGTACAAATGAAGTAATTATAACGATATTATTAGTACTTGTACAATTATGATTTTATCCTTGAGTTTTTGCACGTGGTATTAATTCATTTTCGCTATTCACAACATGTGAAATAATTGTTTAATAACACAATTATTAAACACGTAGATTTTGTGGCGGATTAATTGTGACTTAATTGTGACATTTACATGAGCCAATGAGCTGCGAGCACAAGCCACGTGTTCAAGGTAAGCTTTTTATTTTTGTGGTGGTATTTTTTGGTGAAAAGATTTAATGTTGCTACTCTGCCATTCATATATGTGTATTTTATTATTTTTTTACCAATAATTATAACATTTGTAAAAGCTGCCTAATTTTCAAATCACACATTGACAGATACGGAAATTGGTGCAGTGTTGGCGCGAGAGGGCCCGCCCATGTCACGCAGGAGCAGTTGTTTACGTTGGTTTAGCCCCGCCCCCCTGGCTGGCCGTACTCACGCCACTCAGCGCTGAAGACGGGCTCGTGCGACTGACTTTACGTCCTCTGAACGGAAACAAGAGATAAGAGACCTCCAAACCAGTCTGGTTCGCCGTCCAAACTGATTCCAGTGGGTTTTCTCGTGCTACCTCGACCCGTCAACCCCCTTTTGGTTCGAACCAGACTTTACGGTAAGTGGCCTATCGCCGTCAGACGAAGGAAATTGAACTAACCTATCCGCCGCTAGTTAGCTAGCCAATTCAAGACGACTAATAGTCACGTGGTCACATACTACCTATGTATGTTAATATACATATAAAAAGTGTGTGTGTGTGTGTGTGTGTGTGTCAGTGCGTGTGAGCGCGCACGTTTTAGACCATGAAACTGCTCCCATAGCAACCGTTGCTACGCAGCAGCTGCCTGTCCGGAGCTAACATTAGCATGTACACTCATCAGTAAGGCTGAGCTCATGTGCTGATGTCTATTATGATATATATACACACAAGCCACTTCATTAGGTACACAGTGGTCATTAATTCTGCCTTGACAAAGAGCACTTTTGTTTTATAATATGTTTATTATTCCCGTTGTATAGAAGTGCATTACAGTGTATTGATATGTGTGTATTGTGCATGTGATGACTTGATTTAAAATGGGGAGAGCAAGTATTTGATCCCTTATATGTCTAGTATGTGTGCTTGTTCTGGTGGTGTTGGGCCGAAAAACACTTGAAGTTGAGTTGATTCCAACATCTCATGTGACCACATCACATTGTCCAGAGTCTTGTGTGGAACATTCAGATGTTCGATGTCTAATTAACACAGTTAGCCACAAGTCTCTGCTTTTCTTAATTGATGTTAACACACTAATACATACATGCACATATACTTAATGCTTTGTATAACCTATAAATATATCCATCATATATATATATATGTACAGTATATTGGCGTTGATGTTAATTTAGTTGTTTTAATTCAGTGTTGCAAGTGAACTAAATGTTACGCAATATTATATGTGTGTTTCTCCTCGTTAAGAGCATGGAATTAGATTGTCGTTAGATATAACCAACCACAGCAGATGGCTGAGAATGTTCATGTGCTCTCATCACATTGCAGCTTTGTTTTGGCTTTTGGTTCACAGCCAGTTCGCCTGCAGGAAGCACACACACACACACACACACACACACACACACATACTGTTAACCTCAATTGGCTGGAAATGACAATACCCCATTACTTCCTGGTGACAGTGTTGTATGTTTAACATTTTAACATGTTAAGGTGGACTTGGATATCAAATCAAATACATATAGTATCCACTAAAAGTGAGTCCTGACAAAAGTTTGTTGTCACAAATACACACAATAAAAACGTATTATCTTTGGTTGATCTGATACACTGTTTAGACCTCTTAAGATGAACACAATACGTACCAGGACGCTAGTTTGTATTTGTCGTTGAAAAATCCTCACCGATGAATATGTCAATATGTGCAAAGTCATCAGCTGTCGAGCCGAGTGGTCACATGATGGAAGAACTTCACGACGTCCAACTGACTGAGATCAAACCACTCCTGACAGGACAGGTGAGGGATCAACATGTCTTTTCATAAGCAAACATGGCCCCTGCCCCACACACACACATGCTAATTCCACTCTCTGCCACTCTTTCTGCCGTCAGAATGGAGGAAACCTGCAGGACTTTGACTGTCAGGTGAGATGTTTGTTGTTGTGTAGCTCGTACCACGTGAGAGCGCACCCTCCGAATGTGACACAAGTGGTGAAATCCAATTTAGGCGCAGCCATGTTGCCATGAGGCTTTTGCGGCTCTTGTCAATATTGTAGCTGCTGTAAAACAAATGGTGTGTGTGTGATGGAGTGGGGTGTTAAATCCACACATGGCAGAGACGCAGCAGCACACAAATAGCTGCTGGCTCTGCTGTGTGGGAGTCGCCTCCAAAAAAGACTCGTGTGGTGTCGACAGGCTCCCGGGCGGATGAGGAGGTCGAATTCACGCGAATATCGACCTCCATCATCATCATCATCCTCATTGAGCGTCACTGAACACACAACCTCACCGCAGACTTAACACACACAGCGGTGATTGAACATCAGACATACAACAAGTAGGCCACTGCGAGCAGCCAATGAGAGTCCATCCTATTCTTCCTGGTCCAAACAAGTGACCTTTTTCGGGCCTCGAAATGACCAGTGTTTACCTTTTATTTCCATTTGACCATTTAGAGTCACATGCATGTTTTTGGAATGTGGGAAGAAACTGGACTACTCATATTTATTCTTGTTTTGTATATTTCTTAGCTAACCTTTGGGTGTTCAGTTGCTATGTGATGGTAGCCTTCTATCGAAGATGTCAGTGTGAGTCAGACTGTTATATTGAGTATTTGACCTTCTGTGATTTTCGATGAGTTTTCTCACAGCTCATGGCTGGCTAACACATTTAGCTATTTAACTCTTGTCAGCCAATCAGGATGCAGAACACGATGAGCAGCCCATAAGGACTGTTGTAGCTTCATATTTAACTAGATATAGTCTTCTGTGGGTTCCTGTTATGCTCTTAGAGGCACATAAACACATCATGAGACAAGGTGGAGCTGTAAAGAGCTCCGATAGATTGCTCTAATACACAACAAGGATGCAGAACACAAAGTACTTTACACACTTTTAAAAAAATCCTCAAATCAGTGAAAGGTGAACCTCGAAGTAGCGAGGGAACAGTGTAGATAGGTATATTTTATATATTATATCTAGGGTTTTATGTTTACTCAACTGTAGCGAATGCAAATCATTCATTAGGGATATAGCATTAATTATGGTGGAGGTCCGATACTGGCTTGTCTTTCAAACCTTCCAAGTGTAGTAAAAGCATGTTTATGATTATATTTGTTGTTGTCCAGGAGTACGACGTGGAGACCACTCACTGTGCGTTGCACGTAACCATGAGAGGGGTTGCTAAGGGCAACCGACCGACCATCCTCACCTACCATGACATTGGACTTAACCGTGAGTTAATACACACATGGGAACATATTGTATTATGTATGGAAATGATAAATATATATATATATACACATATATGTGTGTGTTTGTAGACAAGTCGTGTTTTAACAGCCTGTTTAACTACGAGGACATGCAGGAAGTGACTCAGCACTTCTCGGTTTTGCACGTCGACGCTCCAGGACAACAGGAGAACGCCCCCACTTTCCCTACCGGGTAAAAGCTTGTCGTAACACAACTGTCAATGGATAATACTACAGAAAGTAAATATAGATATGTACAAGAAAATGAAGCACCAATGAGATAAGGAGCCCAAACACACCTCCAAGATGAGATACTGATACAGATACCGTACAGTATGTGCAATAAGTATATTTTTTGTGTCTTAGGTACCAGTACCCAACAATGGATGAGCTGGCGGCGATGCTACCATCAGTCCTCACGCAGCTGCAGTAAGTCTGCTGGTTCAAACATGGACGTGTCGTTATTCCATCACATATTCATATTCTGCCATCAGGATAAAGAGCGTGATTGGTATTGGAGTTGGAGCTGGAGCCCACGTTCTCACCAAACTGGCGGTAAGTCAATTCAGTACATCATATTACATAATTGCTATGCTATATTGCATGGTTGTATCAGTCCGTGATGATGATGCTGGTGTTGTGTTACAGTTGAATGAACCCAGTCTGGTGGAGGGTTTAGTTCTGATCAATATCGATCCTTGTGCCAAGGGCTGGATGGACTGGGCCGCATCCAAGGTCTCACACACACACACACACATCAACATTATAATAGACTTTGTGCAGTGGAACCTCGGTTTTTCTATGTCAACAAACTACCCAATGTCAACTCTACATTGTAAATGTCTCACAGCTGAGTGGCTGGACCAGCAACTTGGTGGACATCATCATGGGACACCACTTCAGCACTGTGATGACACACACACACACACAGATACAAATGACTGTCCATAGAGATGTCAGATGCCCGGCTAAGCTGTTATGTATTGTGTACAGGATGAGTTGACAGAGAACAAGGAGATCATCCAGACGTACAGGCTACACATTTCCCAGGATATTCCCCTGGAGAACCTGGCCTTGTTCTACACCAGCTATGATAGGTGTGTGTGTGTGTGTGTGTGTGTGTGTGTGTACGCGTGAGACACAGGAAAGTAATAGTTTATCTTTTAGTCGGACCGAGCTGCAGATGGAGCGTCCAGCACCTGGTTTGAATGACAACAGCATCAATACGCTAAGGTATTTGTCTCTTAAGAGTCTCTCAAGTCAAACAGCCCTAAAGTCTTACACTTCTGAATAAAACCAAATATTTCAAAATAAAATACGCCCCCAAACTAGAAGCCATGCAAGCGTGTACGTTTTCGCTAGCATCAGTTACATTCATTTTCTACCGCTTATCCTCACAAGGGTCGCGGGGGTGCTGGAGCCTATCCCAGCTGTCTTCAGGCGAGAGGTGGGGACTGGTGGCCAGCCAATCACAGGGCACATATAGACAAACAACCATTCACACTCACATTCATACCTATGGACAATTTGGAGTCGCCAATTAACCTAGCATGTTTTTGGAATGTGGGAGGAAACCGGAGTACTCCAAACTCCACACAGAGATGGCCAAGGGTGGGATTGAACTCGGGTCTCCTAGCTGTGAGGCCAGCGCACTAACCACTAGACCGCCGTGCAGCCCATCATAGTTACATTTGCATATATTTTGCTTTTTTTGCACCACTTCTTCCAGACACTAGAATACATACAGGAAGTTACGTGAAGTAAACAGACTCCAGCGTCACCATACGTCAAGTGAAGTTTTATCATGGGTGTATTGTTGGAAATATGGCTGGTACACATGATTTATATTTCTGATGTCATTTCCTGTATTTTGTGGTGTGTGCGTGTTAGGTGTCCGGCCTTGCTGGTGGTTGGAGATACATCGCCTGCTGTCGACGCTGTGGTGAGCATCTTTGCTATTTCTGTGATCTCTAATTAATTTGTGACATCATGAGTGTGTGTGTGTGTGTGTATGTGTGTGTGTACACGTACAGGTGGAGTGTAATTCCAGAATGAACCCCACCAAGACCACTCTGCTCAAGGTATTCATTCCTCCAGTCAGCTGTTTGACTTTTCTTGACATTAGCAGTCATGTTGCTGGGGTTGGGTTTTTACAACGTCCTCCATGCGGTGTAATTCTCTGTCTGTCCTCTAGATGGCAGACTGTGGAGGGCTTCCACAAGTGGTGCAGGTCAACTTCTACAATGACTTATTTCCTTCTTATAGCTCAATTTATGTCCATTTCCTGCTCCGTGCTCTTTAGTTGTACTTTCTAATTGTGGGTTTTTTCTTTTTTTTGTGCAGCCAGGAAAATTGGCAGAGGCCTTCAAATATTTTGTACAGGGGATGGGATACAGTGAGTATCAACCTTTTGGTTTCTAATGTCTTCTTGGTCTGCTTCTTCCTCCTTTCTGACACACTGACAGTTCTTGTGTGTGTGTAATGGGTGAAACAAAGTGTGTGTGTGTGTGTGTGTGTCCTCTTGTTGTAACTACTGTGTTGTACGGTTTCTCTCCTCTTCTTCTGCGTTCTACCGTTGGTTTGTTTCTAGTCCCTCATCTTGTATTAAACCACCTGAGCAGCCAATCAGGTATCAGGATTTCTTCAACACCCTCCCACTTCTCATCTGTCTCTGTGTGTCTGTCTGCATGGTGTTTGTTTTTACCAACACATCTTGTCTGTGACCTCATCCATTTCCACCAAGCACACCAATAATCTTACCATTTTGGTAAGAAACGGTAGAAGGTTTGGCTAGTAATGTTCACAATCCGGCTTTTTCGACACAATTTGATTCGGATCAGGCCCGCAGAAGGGTTTAATGGGGGCTGCGAGACAATTGTATAAAAATAACATGCATTTTCACAATAAATTTAACCACTGGATGGCGCTATAGTAATTGTGTTTAACAAGTAAACGGTTTATAGCGGTGCAGAGCAAGTAAAGGGCAGCCAGCTACTAGTGGTGGACAAAACCTTTAATTCAGTAAAAAGATCCGTTCATTTCGGTCAATTGGTCGTTAGCCTGTGATCTTCCCCCTGTGCATAGACCGGGTCAGCCGTGTCGAGTCAGTCCGTTCACTCAAAGTTCACGTTCGTTCCGACTCAACAGCGCAACAACACGTGATGACTAGTGGTGCGTCGGTCATGAACGAACTGGTCAAAAGAACTAGTTCTTTTTTGTGAGCGGAATGAACGAGGTCACCGACAGTGTCTGTCAATCTCTCGGTCTTTCAGTCAAGCTAACCCCGCCCACCCACAGAGCGAGGCGCGAAGATAGGATAGGACAGGCAGCAGACATCAGAGCGTGAGTGGAAGTTAGCAAGGTTAGCTTGTGTGGTTATGTGTGTGTGCTATATTTACACCAAGTTTGAGTTTACGGCTTTAATGTAAGGAAGGTTTTACAGCGCCTAATGACGACGTGGAAGTTCTGAGTGAAAAAAATACATGAAGTAGGAACATAGTACTTCCGTGACCGTCCTTCAAAATAAGAGCGCCGTTTGCAGTGTCATGAAACTTATCTTCATGATCATCATCATCTAGTGTCAACAATTGATTGAAGAACAAACATCACAATTAAATCTCACGTCTGTCTGTCACCCTCTAGTGCCCACGGCCGGTATGACCCGCTTGGTCCGTTCCAGGACTCACTCGGCCTCAAGCGTCGGCTCAAGCGATGGTGTCCGGAGCCGCGTTTCCACCAACGCTCCCCCGGAGGGCGCCCCGCCCAGCAGTCCCTAACCCTTCCCCGACCCCCTACCCGGCGGCCATGCACGCTGCGGAGATGACGGCGGAACACGGTTTCCTCTCACTCGCCCCCCCTGAGTGCAGCTCCACAGTTTAGCCGCCGTCATCGTTAGAATCCTTCCCATCGTAGCTGAGAAAATTCTCCCAATGAGGTAGAGACGAAGGCGGCCATCTTGGTGTGCTAAGGAAGCTGTTGTCGGTGTGTTGCATTCACTTCCTCCCTCCTTCCAGCCCTGCGGTTGCCGTGGTGTTGCTGTAGATTGTGTTCATATGAGGTGTTGTATTTATGATTCAGTGGACTTCAGCTTGTTTTATCGGCTCAGGCCACGTTGATGTTGCTAATTATTCCTGGAACCTTTTTGTTTTTGGTTTGCTCCAAATGCTCTTTTTCAGCTAGTTATGTTGAATTTATGGAATTATTTTGTCAACAAGCCTGAGCTGGTGAACCTCAATTCTATTCTTTAAGCTTATGTTCTGTTGAAAAGGTGTAAGTGTGAGGTGATGCTAGCATGACTGTAAGAAGTGATATTGTTTATTTTTCCCCTTCATTTGTAGTATTCTTTATTGAGACAGCAGGGCCTGTCACGGCATGCTGCTTGTGGAGTCTTGGCATGAAAAGTGTCCAGTGTTTGCAGTCTCGTGAGTGACTTGGTTCAGCTGTCCGCCATCATAACAAAGCAGGGTTAGCAGCTCAGAACCTCAAATTGTACAAGTGATGCAGTTGACTGTAGTTTTTTTTTTTAGGTGCTTTATATGCCACCGCGACGTGTTTGAAATAAAACAACCGATCTGTGATGGTAGTGCAAAGTTTCAGCGTTAAATTAAAAGCTCTGAAGTGGCCGAAATAGCTGGAATTCCTGATTAGTCATTGTCCCTTCTGTCTGACAGTTGGATTACAAATGCATTGTGGTGGTATACAAACACAAACTTTGTCACTGGCCAAATACTTCAGCACCTAATTGTATGACAGGTACTTATTTACTACTTACTTATGGTACTGGTGTCCAACGCCCCAGGGCCACTTTCACCTTTTTTAAAATTGATAAAGAGCTGTAGGTCAGTCTCCTGTAAGGGTTACTTGAGATGATATGCCGCCGTGGGGCATTTGATGCTATAATATATAATAAAATATATCATATTTTCTGCGGGTCTATTGTGTATAAAACACCATCTGATGCCAATTTAGGCCCATTTGCGTATCGTTATTTTGTGACATGAAAAGGTGTCGCAAATGTAACCCACATGCAGTCTAATTAACATAGAATTGA